>NC_079164.1:40180518-40250518 GCF_947568905.1 Ostrea edulis
TTTATGTCCATATTTTGGTTGCCCCCATAAAATTCATTACGTGCAACTGAAATCTTAAGAGATTGGAGGCTTTTTATCTTACTCAAATAAACGGTCCTACACATATGTGAATGTTACTGCTCGTAATCAATTCAGAAATAGAATGGCATTCAAGTCTACCCTGTTACTGGTATTTCTAACACTTGCCCCGACTTCTGGTGTTAAATTCAGTTGTTCAAAATCAACATATTGTTCCATCTTCATATGGGCTCCGTGGTCAGCTTGTTCCACAGGTTGTGGTCGAGGAATTAGGTATCGTCTGCCCGGATTGTGCTGTCCAGCAGGTGTTACTGCTGACACCATTTTCGAGGAATGTGCCGTAAAAGTATGTCACATGACTGAGAGTGAGTACAACCAAACGGAAGTCTGCCAGGCGACGGACAAATGTTCTCCAGGTATAAACTAAATGGACACGGGGAGATGTGTATATCGTGTTGTGTTTTATTACAGCGAAACTGAACCCACGGAATTTCAATCCCCCCATGCAGTGTTGGGTTATACTTGGATTATAAATGTGGATTTCAGGAACTTTTAGAATTATTTTGTTTCCTTTCCAGGCCACCCATTTATTTTGATTCGCAACCTATAGATCTGTATTTGTTCTTCTTCGTTCGCTAACATTTTAAAAACATTTTCAACTTATAATTCTCAAATGCTAAAGGGAATTTTTTTTTAAAAACCAAAATTGGGTAAGGGGAATAAAAAGATTTGGTGGCCCCTTCTCCTTGGAAACCAAAGGACTGTGCCAAAACTTCAGAAAATGATGGAATGATTAAAAACCTTTACTTCAGGACATACAGTGTACAAACTGCGTGTTGTCATGATGGATGAGAATTAAAGGAGCTCTTCAAAATAATTTGAAAAATATGTCAATTTGGTCTGGGATTATGGTGATGGGGCAGTGTTCTATACCTCTTATAGTGAAGTATTGAATATTCCTTTAATATTAAAAAATCTTGACTAATGCGCATGAAACAAAGAAACTGAACACATAGAGCTAATATTGATTAATAAAGTCTCTTCGAAAAACATAAAATTCATGTCCCTGGAACCAGATGTCCTGTTGGGGCTATGGTTTTTGTCTGGGTTTTTTTTGTGTTTTTTTTTTAAATTTCAAAACATCGGAACGACTTCACTGATATTATTTTCAACTTCACCTGTACGCTATTTTCCTTAGTAATATATGGTCTACTGCGTGGTTCAGTGGGTAAGGTCAGCGACTTTAAATTTATATGTTAAGATGATTATTTTTTTAAAACGACCAGGTTCGAATCCTTCACAAACACATTTTTTTTTCATATTTGTTCATATTACGTTTTCCATCTAGATATTTTTTTTCTGAAGTGAAACTCACTTTTGGTTTTTATAGAAATGTTTCATGTTAAATCTCTGTGTTTATTACAATGTGCCGAGTTTGAAATAAGCTTCCAACCTGAACACTGTTTAGTTTGTGAATAGGACTCTCAACACACGCCGAATACAGCATGCAATGCCTGTGTTTTAAGTTTGCTAACGAGAACTTGTATGATTTTCCTGAGTGAGAGGTGTCGACAATTAACGGCATGGTGCCTTCTACGAAAAACCGTAGTGAGCTTTGAAAGAAAAACTTTAAGGCCAAACAAGGTTAATAACCGTTAAACAGTTTGAGTGGATAAGATGACATGTTTTCCAGAAGCAAATTGCTATAATGGTGAATCAATGTTTACAGGTGCATGTACTTCGAATTAAGTTGAACTTTATTAATGCGTATTAAAACTTCCTATGGTTTGTTTTGTGGCCAGAGGCATGTACATTTGCCAATTGTTGGTTGTAGAAAATAATACATACTAGTATAAGAGCTTTTAGACTGTAGTAGTATGGAATATTAAATAGTTGATACCTTCGTAACATGTAACCGTACACATTGTATCTGATACTCAGAAGAAAAAAAAGCACAATTTAATTTTCACGATTTCAAATATTACGTATAGACTACAAATGTGATGTATTGACACATACAATGTATCAGGCTTGCCCTTAATACGGGGGAATACTACAGGTGTTTTAATAGCAAATACGCAATAAGTGTATAAATATGGATGAAGATCATTCTACGTCACGAGTGCTGGCACGGGGTTCCGATTAGGGAAAGTTCCCACTCCGGTGCAACACCCTCTTTCTAAACTTCATGGCTCCTGGGTCGAGGTCTTCGATGTGATGGCGGGGCTATATGTACAGTGTATGTGGTTCACATAGTGAAAATGCCTTATTTCTTTAAAATTCTTTGTCATGGGGTGCGTAGTAATAGTACAAATCTCTGTTTGCCTTGGACTTTCAGTAGGGCGTGACTTTCTTGACGCTACGTATCAAATGGTGACCTACGTTCTCATTGGTTGCGAGATTAGCTCATCAATATTCACAGCATTACACTAGTAGAAAGTACTGACTGAAAACTTTTTTTTCTATAGGTTTTAAAACGCGCTAGGTATTTACATGTATGTAGTAAATAAAGTATTTGTTATCTTTGTAGATATGCTTTCCAGAGCATAGACATTTCGTTGTTATTTATAGGTACAATGTATTTATTTCTTTTCGAAGCGAAAAGGGATGGGATGTATCACAGTACTACTGAGCTGGGATTTGTCTATCAAAATTGTGAAACTTGTTGCCCCCGAGTCGGGGGTTCAAACCCAAAATGTTTCAGAATGCTGAAAAAATATTACATATTGTACATCTTTTACAAATTACTTCTGTATACTCCTGAAAAGTTAGCACAGAGAATAAGAGCATAGACTCCACCAAAACTGAAAATTGTGTTCCCTGGGTCAGGAGTACAAGTCCCAGAATGAGACACATAATTAAGCCCTTACATTTTTTTGCGATGTCATCATGCCCGTCTAAAGATCCGTCCGTTCGTCTACCGTCTTATTTCCTGTCATTCTATTGTGGGATAAGTAGCTGCAGTATTCATGGGGGGGGGGGGTGTCCCAAAGAGTTACAGTTCTGCAACTATACAAAGGAGAAAATATTTGTTTTAGGTCGCAACTGCTAGCTGGTATGCTATATATAGAGAGAAACGGTAGTAGCTCAAACTTGGCAGAAAGATCCTTATGATCAGACAGGGTGTTCTGAACCATGTTCATTTGTCCAAGATCTAGGTCCTCGATTAAAAAAAACAAAAACAAAAAAAAAACCCGTTTATTCGTCCATGTCAAGATTTTATAACTGCATGGCGAAACAAAAAATCTGATCTAAAAAGGGGGGTGGGGGGGGACAATATCCAGTTCTTTTTTTAAAATTTGAAAGACGTACACCGGAAAACACTTAAAAATTTGATTTATGTTTTTGTTGTGTGGTGCTTAATTAAGTAACCACGTACAAAGGCAAAGGGCTACTAGTTCATTTTGTAAACTCTTACTGATAAAATAACAAACCCTCGTGTGATATTGATTCAAACCTCGGGTGTCCATGACGTGACTCTACAAAGATCCCCCCTTTCCTCTCCATCTTCCATTCAAGTGCAGTTAGGACGTATAGTATATGTCTGTTCAAGTCCAGTCTCCTCCCCGTTTTTTTTTTTTTTTTTTTTTTTGTGGCGATGTACGTCCATATAACTAAAACATTTTTGTGTAGCGATGTACGTTCATATAACTGAAACAGTTTTCGTACATTAGCCATCCTCACTGAGAAACATACACACAAAAAAATATTGCAATTTTTTCGTCTTTTTCAGTTCTTAGAGAAACAAATTATTTTAGACCCTTTGGTAAGTAAAACTTATCTGTTTATTCGTAATAAAACGTACTTTCTCAATCTGTGTAAATGTTAATATTAACTACTATTACATGTATTATTATCCGTGTTGTGATATTTTTTTTTTTCAAATTCCTAATGAAAGTTATATACATTTTTGCTGCAAAAATAATGGTATATTGTAATAAAGTTCAAACCATTGTTGTTGTTTTTTTAAAGGTTTGGTCACTCTGGTCATCGGGTCTGCCATTCTACTGGCAACAGTGACGTCTGGTGCCGCGTGTATCGTGCTTGGTATCAAACGATACAGAAAAAGACGAGAGAAAACTCCACGGAACTCGGTCACACCGAAATGATACGAAATAATTGTGCACTTGGCACGAGGAATGTTTGTTTTATTTAAATTTATGTCTGCAAAATAAAATATCAAAGTAAAAGCATTTGGCTTTTGTTGATTCTGTAAGGAGTCAGATGTATTAAACATTCCCTTCAAAGGTATAATTTGAGCGCGTCGGAGCTTTATGATGCACATAAGTTTGGTTTAGCACTGTCATGTACGACAATTTATGAAACCAATTTCAATAGATATATATACATATTGATTTGGACCAGGTATTAGTCCATATTGCCCACTCTTGATTTCAGTGATAGTCTTGCATGCTTTGATTGAATGTTTGTAAACCCCCAGAGTAATTGTCTCTATTTGCATGGTTCTATAAATATTTCTAACATCTTCCAGCGTTTATCGATTTTACCCTCCCCCCCCCTCTCTCTCTCTCTCTCTCTCTCTCTCTCCATGAAAATAAATGTTACCGTTCATGATAAGTATAACTGCTCGTTGATTGAAATTTTAATGATTTACAACGCCACTGTTTCCTCAGCTCATTGTGTATGTACGGATTTATAAACGTCTCCGTGGTCAAGTTGTTCATATCACTGAAAGACAAAATATTCAAAATATCGTAACATAAGGGTCATGGTATCTTCATTGTTTAATATTTTGTATGCAATTTGGCAATATTTTGACATATTTAATTATGCATTTCGAAAAACAAAAACGCTTAATTCATTGAGAAAACGTGTGCATATATAATACAATAGTGAATCCCTGAAGTAGACCTGTAGACCAATTAACAACATGTCAAGGACAATTTACATTTACCAATGTTTTGATTATGAAGCGCCAAATTAACATATAACTCGATTAAAGATGCCTTCAAATAATTAATTATCTGAATTATTGCACGCATCAATTGAATTGTTAATAGCATTGATCATTCTGTTGAATTAATGTACCTATAAATTGATCATAATTATTTACCAGTGAAATATCCACTTCCACCCAGAGAAGTTGGTAGATATTGTGGTATTACTAGGAATGAACAAATCTGTAACAAATGCAACTCCGGTTCATTAGGTGATGAGATTCCTTTTTTTTTTTTTTTTTTTATCAAATGTGAAAAGTTTGTTGATGGAAGAAAATCTTTTTGTGACGTTAGGCCTATAGAGAAAAAAAACAGTAAAGAATATTGCTACACTTAATAAGGAACAAAAATTCATTTACATATTATGTTCTGAAGAGCCATCGATCTATTCTAAATACGTATAACTGGAAAATTCATTTTGAACATATGGCACTGCATATATTTACATGTAACTATGTGCTATGAAATAATTTCTTCCTTTACTTATATATGTATAAACTGTGGAATGCTCTACCATATGATATCAGAACTGCTGCAAGTCTCTGTATCTTTATAAATCTAAACTAAAGACTTATCTGTTTACAATTCATTACAACTACTGTATATATAGTCTGTGCAGATGAAATACTATGCAACAGTTGTGCAATCATAACAGACTCCTTATCTTCACCTATTAGTCATTTGTTCTTATACATCTTATTTTATTGTTATTTAAATAGCGTTTAGAGCAATATGGATTTTACGCTTTTCAAAATAAATTTGTTATTATTATTAATATATTATAAAGACTTGGTTTCACAAAATCTGCAAGGATATCAGACCACATGTTTATTCTTAAAAATATCATTGAAACTTATTGCAATAATAAAAAGGGGCGAGTATATGCTTGTTTTGTAGATTTTAGAAAAGCATTTGATACTGTCATACACTCGGGTATCAAATACAAACTACTCAAATTATGAGTTGGAACCCAATTTTATATGCTTATTAAAAGTATGTACAACAATAGTAAATCATGCATTAAGATAAAAAGTCATCATACAGACTTTTTCCAAATTAAACTCGGTGTAAAACAGGGAGACAACCTCAGTCCCAACTTGTTTAATATATTTATCAATGACTTACCAGAGTACTTCAAAGATGCAAGTGACCCAATAGTTCTAAATAATAAAATAATACACTGTTTAATGTATGCAGATGATGTAATATTACTGTCACACTCAGCAGTTGGTTTACAATGTAACCTTGATAAATTGCAAAAATTCTGTTCTGATTGGTGCTTGAAAGTCAATATTGATAAAACTAAAGTTTTAATCTTTAACAAGGCAGGAAGATTTCTCAAGCAAAATTTTATTTTAGAGAAAAAGGAAATACAGTGTGTCCCCTCTTACAGATATTTGGGAATATATTTCAATACAGCTGGAAATTTTTCTAATGCTCAAGAGGATCTGTACAAAAAGGCAATGAAAGCATATTTCAAACTACATAAAGATTTTTTATCATTTAATTATACAACCTAGCATTAAAACATCCCTTCATGTCTTTGATCACACAATCAAGCCAATTTTACTCTACGGCAGTGAAATTTGGGGAATTTTTAATCGCCCTTCTTTTTTCAATCGCAATGATATCTCCTTACATGATTTTTACTCTAAATTAAAATGTGAAAACTTCCATGTAAAATTCTGTAAATTTATTCTAGGTCTTCATAGAAAAAGCTCAAACTTTGCAACACTATCCGAACTTGGCAGGTTTCCACTACATTTTGATGTAGTGAATAATATAATAACATATGTTGTAAACAGATAAGAAAATCTGGGTACTTCTTTTCCTCTACTAAATGCTGCATACATGCAAAGTAAGCATAATGATTGTACATTAAAATTGCAGTCATGGTATGGTGTGGTGCAAAAGTTATTTGGAATTGTTGGAATTAGAAACAATCATATTGCAATCAATAACCTATCAATTTTTAAGAAAAAATGTAAGGAATTGTTATGCAATCATTATTTGAAAGAATGGGGACATATCAGAAGTTTACAATATGGAAAACTTGAAACTTATGTTAAATTTAAAACTAATTTTGTTTTTGAAAACTACTTAACACTCTTACCACCTGCACAACGTAAAGCACTTGCAAGATTACGTACATCAACGCACAATTTACCAGTAGAACGAGGTCATTATTCAGGAATTTAAGATTTTGCCCAAAGTGTTCTTCTTGTAAAATTGGTGATGAAATTCATCTAATTTTTGAATGTTTAACTTATAACTCACTCAGGCAAAACATGTATAAAATTATAAAACAACAATGTGAACATTTTTCCGGTCTTGACAACATGAATAGATTAATATGGTTACTCAATTGTGAAAATACTGATGTACTTGTAGCCCTATGCGATTTGATTAAAGAAGCAATATAAAATGAAACATGTGAAAGTTCAAACCAATATGTTTATACATAATTATGCACTCCTTGTAAACATGACATGTTGACTTAGTACCAATGCACCGTCCCGTGGTATCTTTTGCATTACAGTCAATCATATGTACTTGTACTACGTGCCTATTACTATTATTATGTGTCATTGCATATATTGTTATTATTTTCTTCCTGTGTGCATTTCTGACTGTTTTGCATTAGGATACACGGTGGTACTTACATATATTACATCAAGTAATGTCTCATGTTATGTACATTGTCTAAGCTCATACTACTAGTATTACTGTATATTATGTGTGAACCATATTGCACATATGCACTCATTATAAACACGACATGTTGATCTAGTACCAATGCACCGTCCCGTGGTATCTTTTGCATTACAGTGGAGTTAATCATATGTACTTATACTACCTTTACTATTATTACATGTAGAGTTGTTATGTACATGTATATATATATATATATATATATATATATATATATCCCCTATGTGTATTTCTGACTGTTTGCATTAGGATACACGGTGGTACTTATATATAATACAAATAAGTATTATCATGTTCAAATGTCTCATGTATGAACATTGCTCATACTAATAGTGCACATTTTACTCTTGTTTTTCTTTTCTTTTCTTTTTATCGTCATTGCACATTGAAATGTTAACAATCATGTATGCTGTATGCCCGAGAGGAAATAAATCATATTCTATTCTATAGACTATACCGTATTTGTATGTATTTTCATACTGTTCCTTCTAGAGGGCCCTTGATTGGAAAAAATAAATGTTCTATACAATACCAACAAAACAAAAAACAAGCACATAGTATATTTCAATATTTATTTATTCACCAATCAAGGGCCCTCAGGGGGCATATACAAATTAACAATTCAACATTATAACTACACGATACAATTTACACATGTGTACCATATACACGTTAAGGGTTTCTACATTGACATAGGTATTGAAGTCTCATCACAATACTGATTGGAAATGTACTGTATATGCTTCACATATCTAAATTAATTCAATGCAAAACATATGAGATTCTTTATGACCAGACAGTGTGTTTTGAACCTAACTCCTAAGTCATTGTCCAAGAAAAGTTTATTCGTCCATGTCAAGATTCCAAGATTCTATAAATGCATGGCGAAACAAAAGATCTGATCTTTAAAAAAGGGGGAGGTTAATCCAGGGTCGGTACGCTTGGTACCTAAGCCCATTTGGGGGGGTGGGGTCCGACTTGGACTTGCCAAAATTCCAAACTACGCTTGACAGAGTTACTGCGCCTTCTTATACTTTTCTTCCTCCAAAGACAGAAGATTTGACTACGGAAGTAGGTGGCGAGATGCGAAATGACGTGATATAATTTAGAGTTGGAAATGTTTACATTCAGAAAAAGATCGTCCAGAAGGAGAAGTGCAACTTTAAGAGCTTAGTTCCGAAAAAATGTCGGACAGCGAAGAGTTTGGACCGCTGGAGACAGCGCCCATGTCATCTTCAGGTACTGTAGGTTGTGTTCTGCAGCAGAAACTGCAGCTCATTAATATCGATCGGTGTCAAGAGAAAATTAATACTGTTATTTTACATCCTTTTAGATCATATTATTTGCTTTGTATGGTAATATTATGTAAATACGCATTACTGAATATGCTCACAAACAAATCTATACATTATGTGTCTACAGACCAAAGAGTACTACACAACTAAATACACAAATAAAACATTTAGCAAATACAGTGTTCGTTAGAATAGGCCCAGTCCCCACACATTGTTGGTTAGAATTGGCTGCAGATTTGTAGCTCTCTTGGAAAAAATTGGCATAGACCAAAAATCTGCAGATCCACCCTATATAAAAACCTTCGATTTATGACACAGATTTCTGTGCATGGTTGAGGCCTTGCATTGCTGTATTCGTGAATGAACATCTCAAAATTTTAGCAGAGCGCTGGCTCGTACTGTGAGCTCTAATGACTAGAGCGCAAGAAACGGTGTTCGAAATTGGTTTAAAACTTGGTATAGACCATGGGTCTGTGCTAGGGCTGTCACGGTTCCAAAAAATTTCGGGTCGGGTCGGTTCTAAAAATTTTACTTCGGGTTCGGGTATTTCGGTTCGGGTCTATATAACTATTTAAAAAATCTAATATACAGTTAAAATCAAAAACCTTTATTGTATTTTGTCACAATAATTACTCGGGGACGTGGACTGAGGTTTAGACTCGATATCCATGGTACTAGAAACAGCATTTTCACTTCAACTCGTTTCCATCCATGTTTTCAATGTTTTGTCATTGACGATGTTGCTCCTGTGGCGTATTTACAATGTGTCTGACATATCTTACATATACTGTCATTATTTACAGTTTTGTCCCCAATGCCATCATTTAACAATTGATCAAAATACAGCCACCTTTGAGGATTTTGACGACATAATGATTCTATTTTAAAAACCAAACCCGAACCGAAATACGATAAAATGGAACCGAACCCAACTCAAACAACTCGACCTGCGATTTTCGGTTATTTCGGGTACCCGTTGCAGCCCTAGTCTGTGCCAAGACAAGATGACATAGACCTCACCGAATAGGCATAGACCACAACATTGTTAAAAAAAATAACACAAATTTAAAACATTTTCATTCACTTCTGATATACTTAGAAAGCATATTTTCTTCATTTCCACGATATCCTCCTTTCCTCAAAATGTTTATCAGATGTTGACTGACCATGCAAGGTCCTTTGGAATAACTCTATTGCTTTAAATCTAGAAAATTGGCATAGACAATTTGGTCTATCTCAATTACAGTTGGCATAGATCAGTGCCATTTGACATAGACTCGGTCTATGGTTAATTTTGAACACTGGAAAAATAATTTGAGCTAAATCTCAACCCAAAGTCACGTCTTGGACTGTGTTTGTGAACTTACATGGATTATCATTCTAATCTTGTGGTATCCTAGCTCAAAATTTCAGTGCATCATTAGGCGTAATGTTTATCGAGGTGCAATGTTTATGAAAGGCAGGGTAAGATTATGTGTGACATCATGTCTGCGTTTTGAGATACGTCATAATAAGACTGACAGTGGCAGATCTAAATACTTATTTTCGTTTATAAAAGTCATACTACTGAGACAATATGCATAAACATTAGGCATACGTAATATGGCATCGAATACAAATTGTGTATATTAATCGACTGCAAACCACAAATCTGATTAAAATACTAAAGTTTCAACTGGAATTGATGATTCTAACTAGAGAAAAAAAAAGACTAACGTGTTAAATTATGTGAGGGAGCACAGGTACTGAATTTGAGCTATTCAAAAAATTGATGGAATTTGGCCGGATCGAAACAATTTTTTTTAATATGTCTTTTCAGCGTTTAAAAATAAGAACTGCTTAAATATATTTCCTTGTCATGTCCAGTAATGCAAACCATGACACCCCCACCCCTACCCCTGATAACCAACCATGCCACTTGCTATCAACGACTGAGGGATCATAAATCAATTCTAGTTTTGTGAATAAAACAACAACAGTGGAGAGGGGCTCAAATATGTTGCAATTTATTCAATAATTGTGTGCAAATGCTGAAATATTTCATCATGTGAATATTATGTTTACAGTAAGACAATTTTTTAAATTATAGATAATTAAAACGTTGAGTGCCTGTGGTTTCATACTTATCATGCTTATACATGTAATGTAGAAAGAAGTAGCAGACCTGCTTCACATTGATTATTGTTGCTAGCAAAAAGGCTGCCTTGATAAAACTATTCTTTTAACTAAAGATCATTTTATCTACTATCGTGTGAAATATTTGTTTTGTGCAGAAAACAGTTACATCATTTGTGTATTAAAGAAATTGCTATAGGCATTTAACTGAATCATCTCAAGCACCACTGTGACAATGTTATATGTTATGTGTTTGGTTTTAGATGATGTAACACAATTAAGAGAAAGGGTGAAAGTCCTTGAACAGAATGAAGCAGAATTTGGTCAAAAGAGGGCAAAGTTCAAGGAGATTTACCTACAGAAAGAAAGTAAGAAAACATGATGTGGCTCCCTTCATTTTTATGCCCCCCTCCAAAGAAGAGGGGCATATTGGTTTGCACCTGTCGGTCGGTTGGTTGGTAGACCACATGTTGTCCGCTCAATATCTTGAGAACCAATCACTTGATCGTAGTGATATTTCATATGTGGGTTAGTTATAAGAAGAGAACCCCTATTGTTTTTCAGGTCCAAAGGTCAAGGGTCAATCTACTCTTGACATAGGAATATACTGTCCGCTCAATATCTTGAGAACCCATCAAACTTGGTACACTGGTACACCTTCAGGAAAAGATGACCCCTATTGATTTTGAGATCATATGGTCAAAGGTCAAGGGTCAAATTGAACATTGGAATATACTGTCCGCTCAATATCTTGAGAACCCTTTGCTTGACAGACATCAAACTTGGTACACTGGTACATCTTCAGGAGAAGATGACCCCTACTGATTTTGAGGTCATATGGTCAAAGTTCATGGGTCAAACTGGACATAGGAATATATACTGTACATTCAGTATCTTGAGAACCCTTTGCTTGACAGACATCAAACTTGGTATACTGGTACATCTTCAGGAGTTGATGACCCCTATTGATTTTTAGGTCACATGGTCAATCCACTCTTGACATAGGAAGCTATTGTCTACTCAATATTTTGAATTGATGATACTACTATCAATTAAATGATGTGTGTGTATAACCCTTTTCAATTTTGCATCATGGTGGGGGGGGGGGGGGGGGGGGGGGGGGCATATGTGTTTTACAAACATCTCTTGTTATTATACACTTGTCTTTAGAGGGGATGTATTATGGTACAGTGATGTCTGTCCGTTCATCTGTGTGGGGTTTTCTGTTTCTAATTTTATTTCTCTTTTACATATCAAGCTGAAACTTGCTATGTAGCTTCTTTGTGGATCACTTTAGATCATGTTGCAATTTTGATCCATTTTGACCTCTCTTGCGGAAGGTTTGCCCCCATATTTGAAAATTATTGTTATATGGAGGGTAGATAATTTGTCCGGTGAACTCCTCCCACAATTTTCAAGTGAGGACCATTTTAGGAATTATTACATTGAGAGTATGTGATTTGTCTGTATTTCCCTCCACAGTTTTCAATTGAGAACCTTCTTATTTTACAGAGTATTTGTATGGGTATAGAAGATGTGCATGTGGCAAGGATTTTGATTTTCTTCAATTTTTGAGAAAATTACAGGTCATTGAACTTAGTCAGTTTTGAGGAATTATTACATAGAGAGTACATGATTTGTCTTTTAGTTTTCCTTCCACAGTTTTCAAGTGAGGACCTTCTTATTTTACAGAGTATTTGTATGGGTATGGAAAATGTGCATGTGGCAAGAATTCTGATTTTCTTTAACTTTTAAGAAAATTACAGGTTTCTGAACTTGTTTTATTTTGAGGAAATATTATATCAAATAAAACCATGGTTCATGCTTATAACTCCTCTCACAATTTAGAAGCTAGGGTATATGTAAATAACTTGAAGATGTGCATAGTGCAAGGATTTTGATTCTCAACAATTTTTAATTTTCTTTGATATTTTGAATATTTCCAAGTTGTTGAGCTTGGTTGAATTTTGGGAAATATTTTACTCACAAAACTCTTGGTTTGTCTATCTACCTCCTGTCACAGTTTTAAGCTAAGACCCATTATTCATATTATACAAAGAAAGTATGTCATAGCCTGGTGATGGCTGATACTACCTGAAGCAAAGTTGTACAAATTATGGTTTAAGAAATACATTCCATCTATAAAGCATTTTGCGGGCGTATTATGTACCATTTGTGGTGTTCTTGTTGTATATGAGATGTATTGCAACTTTTGTATATATATGATATGGAGATTCTGAAAAATATTTAAGAAAACCTTCTCTTAGACTGTATTTTAATAGTATTTGATGGCGGTGGGAAATCAAGCAATATTAGTGTCAATTCACATGATATATGTGTTTTGCTTCAGAGGAACTTGAGGCAGCGAGGGTGAAACATGAAGCAACAGAATCGGAGCTGAATTCTGTGAGGGAGGAGCTGGAGCGTCTGACAGGGGAACTGGAGGGGATTAAAACGGCTGTCGCCTACTCCGAGTCCAACAAAGAGGATGAGATCGAGGCCATTCGACGACAGTGTAAGGAGGAGATAGACACGTTACAATCATTACTTAATGGTAAGGAACAATTACTTAATGGTAAGGAACAATTACTTAATGGTAAAGAACAATTACTTAATGGTAAGGAACAATTACTTAATGGTAAGGAACAATTACTTAATGGTAAGGAACAATTACTTAATGGTAAGGAACAATTACTTAATGGTAAAGAACAATTACTTAATGGTAAGGAACAATTACTTAAAGGGACTGACTCACGATTTTACCCAAAATTTTGTTTTTCACTTTTAATGATCAAAATCTACTGTCTAATGTGTTTGAAAGATTTCACATGAAAATTAAGGTTATACATCCTCAGAGAAGCTCATTTTAGAGAATTTATTATTTGTTTTGTAAACAAAGATTGCGGTATGCTATTGTTTACGAAATTTCAAAAGAAATGGATATCGATCTAAGTATTATTATATCTTTCACATTTCAAGCATTTTTGGGGTGAAATGTGTCATCTAAAAGTTAAAATTTGTTACTATGCAAAATTAAGATGCATTATATTGCAAAATCAATATTTCACTTGTTTGTTTGTTTACATAAAAAGACTCGAGTCTTTGTTTACATAACACATATTCAAGGCTAAAATATTACTTTTATTCTTGCATTCAGAAGGTCAAAATTTTGGTTGTCAACATTAAATGAGCTATATTTCTAATGTTTAACATAAAAAATGAAAAATATTTTTATCAAAAATCGTGAACCAGTCCCTTTAAAGGGACTGGTTCACGTTTTTTGAAACAAATGTTTTTCATTTTTAATGTTAAAAATCAAAAATATAGCTCATTTAATGTTGACAACCAAAATTTGGATCGTCTGAATGCAAGGAAAAAAGCAATAATTAAGCTTTGATTCTGTGTTATGTAAACAAAGACTCGAGTCTTTTTATGTAAACAAACAAACCAGTGACACGTTAATTTTGTAATGTAAAGCATCTTTATATTTACAATCACAAATTTTAGTTTTTAAATGACACATTTTACCTAAAGTATACTTGGGATGTGATATATAGAATAAACTTGCATCAATATCCATTTATTTTGAAAACCCCGTAAACAATAACACACCTCAATCTTTGTTTTCAAAACAAGTAATAAACTCTCTAAAATGAGCCTCTGTTGTGATGAATAACCTTGATTTTTTTTGTGAAACCTTCTAAACATATTAAATTGTAGATTTTGATCATTTAAAGAGAAAAATAAAATTTGGAAGAAAATTGTGAATCAGTCCCTTTAATGGTAAGGAACAATTACTTAATGGTAAGGAACAATTACTTAATGGTAAAGAACAATTACTTAATGGTAAGGAACAATTACTTAATGGTAAGGAACAGTTACTTTAAAGTGTTTGCTACACCCAAGGAATTTGATTTGGATGAAAAGTGGAGGATATGTACAACAATATTTTGAAATTGAAAACTTTCAAATTTACTTTGTTCATTCCAAAACTGTAGTTTTAGTAGAAAGCAATCTGCAAAAAAATTAAAACTCCTGCTGGACTCGAACCCACGATCTACGGTTCAGCAGCGATGTGCTAACCTACTGAGCTACTCGGCTAACCAATGAAATGAATAGACAAATATTGCTGATATTTATATTTTTCATTCATGTTTTAAAAGGAATTCAACCATTATGACGATGTAGAGTACCTTCTTAACAGAAAGTTATCCATTACGTATTAATATAATAGTGGAAAAATTATGAAAGCAACATTATATGTTTTGTATGACATTATATTTTACAGAGGTTAGGAATGAAGCATCAACATCGACAGCCATGCAATATGAACAAGAACAGAGGAAACTGAAAGAACTGTGTGAAAAGTATGAGGAAGAGGTTCGAGATTTACGTGGTCGACTCAACCAAGACGGGTCAGTATTCAAGGAGGGGATCAAAAAATGCTATTTGATTGTGATTAATTTTATTTCATGATTGTTGAAAATAGAATATGCTAAAACAAAAGTTGCTGACCATCAAAGAAGGTAAAGTAAATGAACAGTGTAAGATCAGTAGGTCGACTGATAAATGCTGATACTGAGCAGTGTTAGATCAGTAGGTCGACTGATAAATGCTGTTACTGAATGACCATCGCCGTTGTCTTGTAGCTATTCAGTCACATGATACTGATATACTCGTAAACTTTCTCAGAGTTTTTCAGAAGTTACAATTAAGGTATAGCACACTATGCACAATATAACATGATTACTAGATCTTTATTTGGTGTTCACATTAATTACTTGTATGTATGTACACACTTGGTTGAGCATATTTGGAAGCGGTATTATATGTGCATATATAAAAGGAATTCATATAGCGTGTACAATGTATATGTATAGAATACATGTATGATTATGAACATGCTTGCATGGTTTATCTCTTTAATTACTTTGTACATGTATTTAGTTGAAAATCTTTATGTGAACAAAAATACACTTATTCAGTTGCATTCCATTGAAAAAAGAACTTTATTTGAAATTTTGAAGTGCATTAGAATTTTATTCACTGTAGTTTGAAATGAAAATAGTTTGAAATATATATCACTATAGACAATTCTCACATTTTATATTTCAAGTATTAATTAGTATAAAATGGATTATGAATTTATCAAATGATTCTATAATTTATACGTTTCCTTGTTATACGTGTATTTCAGTTTTGATTTTGTAATTTAAACTTTAATCCTTTTATGATTTTTGTAATAACATGATCTCTTGTAATCAAACCATTAATCTATAAACTAAATCATGTATCAGCCAATTCAAATTATTTTATAATCTTATCAGATAACAAAATCTTACACATCCCTAAGTAGTACAGTCATTTAATATGTAGTAAAACATGCTTATAGTGAAGTGCTGGAGACAAGCAATTTTGACTTGTTATAAATGTAATTCGATATATCTGATGAGTTTATAATACGTTCTAGAACTACAGGAAGTAAAAAATCACTTTGCTGTAAGCATAAATTTGTTATAAAAGTATTTGCTGTAACCGTGTTTTGCAGTTTAAGCATTTTAATGATTAGTTTAATGATTTTTGTTCTTTTTCAGAGATGGATTTTTGTCCTCTGTTGCTAAGCAACTGAAGCAGATGGCGCCAGGTTCACTGACAGGAAGTAGCTCCAATCTGGCTCAGGAACATGAGAGTCTGGAAGATGACATGAGAAAGGTCAGGATGAGTAGTAAATGTTATGGACTTTGTAATGATTTTAACATTTGAAGGTTTGATTTGATTGAATTATTATCTTAAGTTATTTGCATCCCATTTGTCAAGATAAGCAATGTAATTTATTATAGCACTATGTCTCGATAAGAAGTAAAGCTGACTGAAATTTCAGTGCTGAACTAAACACAATATAATGCAGGCTCAAGCTGATGCAGAGATTCTGAAATCAGTGGTTATGCCTCTAGAGGAAGAGATCAAGAAATTAAAGGATCAACTTCAGGAGGCTCAGCAGAAAGTTAAAGATTTCCATGGCTGTATGCCCAGCACCAAACATGCCACTCCAGACACACAGTCACTGTCAGAAATGGACCAGTCTAGAGACCCAGAAGAAAGGGTAGGCTTTATATCACACTGTTTGGTGTTTTGTTCCAGCACCTTAATGTAGTACAGTATGATTTGTCCAGACTGGCCTCTGGGTCCTCTGTCAATTCTGGTCACAAAATACAGTCCCTAACATTGCTTTAGTAATAATTCCCTGTACTCCGGATACTGCATATTGTGTATATCAGCCAGATTGCATGGTCCCAATTGCTATCAAGTAACTTTAATTATCCAGTTTAAATGGGGCACTTGATGATATCCCACCTAATTGTCACAGTCAATGGCAAGCAGAGTACACAAGGTTCCAACTGCTCATAAATAACTGTTATTTTATTAAAACCAGCCACTTAGGGATGACCTACCTGTTGATATTACTATTGTCAAGGTCGATCGCATTTGGTGTACACAAGGGGTGTCTTGAGGGAAACCTCAGGTAAGTGAGTGAATCTGGTGATGAGTCCTTGTCAGTTGGAAATAAACCCTGATTTTTTTGGGATGGTGCATTTTTCAATTATGGCAACACCATGTAAGAGGCATTTTATGGCACATGGGCCTTCCCAATAACGATGGAGACGAGAACTGATATTAAAAGATGAAATTCAATTAATCAATGAATTCGTTCAGTTGTTACCAAAAATAACACAGAAATAATTGGCAGTAAAATTGTCCATAGGAACAACAACCGTGAGTGATATTCTTAAACAGAAAGAATTCTACAGATGTCAATTTACAAGTGTTGGATCTCATTTGGAAAACTCCAGAGGTTTGTTAGTCGCTCAAAATACGGAGAACTGATTGTAACAATGTTTTTTTAAAAATGTTTCGAACAGGCTAGAGCAAAAAATATTTTTATAAGCGTTTCAATAATTTTTTTTAAAAAGGCTTTACAATTTGCAGAGGAATTGGGGTTGACAGACTTTAAAGCATCCGCAGGATGATACACGTAGTTTCAAGTATAGATTTAACATTGTCAATTATTCTAAGGTTTGAAACTGTTTGATAAAGATTAAAAATTTTGCAAAAGAACATGATATCTACCTATCAATCTTAATACATGATTTGAAATCTACAACTGAAAACGAAATAATTTTACCCCAAACAAAATCAGACAACACTGGACTCTTATTTTAAGAAATGAACTGGTTTTATGCATCTGAGCGAATATGCTAACTGTTTAAATTAGAATATACATGTAAGTAAAACATTGACACATTCATTAATACATACATGTAATTATATATTTTGCATGTTGAATTATTTTGCGATTTAATAAAACATTAGCCAGTATGCATAGAGAGTGAATGAAAGAGTAATATAACTCTCATACAAGTTTGTCAACATTTTGCACTCCGGACTCTGTAAACCGACCAGTTTCTTTGGAACGACACACAGCTGGTTTGGACAGATTATACCGTACATATTCAAGCATTTTGTTACGGTACTTTTGATACAGTGTTTCTTTGGGTGTTCCCCCCAGTACTTTGATGTAGTGTTTGTACAGATATTTTATTTCAATATTGAACTTTTAGTGTTTGTACAGATATTTTATTTCAATATTGAACTTTTAGTGTTTGTACAGATATTTTATTCCAGTATTGAACTTTTAGTGTTTGTACAGATATTTTATTTAAGTAATAACTTTGATTTAGTGTTTGTACAGATATTTTATTCCAAGTACTTTGATTAAGTGTTAATGCAGATGTTTTGTTCCAGTATTTATTGTATTTGTTCAGGCCTGAAGGTTATAAAACTTTTACTGTACTCACACTCAAACTCAGCCATGTTTGTTTTGAGTACAACTCTGAGAAAGCTCCAAAGCATACTCGAAAAATCTTGAGAATGACCTCCATTTGATTATGAGAATGATTTTATAAAGTTTTATAACCTTCACTTTTGAGTATGAGTACGATTTAGAGCACGGAGTTTGAGTATGAAAACGTGCTCAAAAAAGTTTTATAACACCAGGTAGTGAACTAACGAATTGTTTTGAAATGATGTGTTAAACATTTTATAAAGATGCTTTGTTTTACATGATGAGAATTATGTTACATGTGAGCAGGTGTTCATTCATCGGTTATATTAGATAAATATATTTCATTCAGATTAAGGAACTACTGAAATATCTACAAGCAGAAAAGGCTTCGAGGAAGGACCTTGAAATGTATGTGGCAGTCCTATCCACTCAAAAGAATGTGTACGAAGACGAGGCAGATAAACTCAAAAAGGACCTAAATGATGGTGAGGTTTAACTGACTGAGGCCTTCTTTTTTCTTTTTTTTTTTTTTTTTTTTTTTTTAATAAATGTTTCATAGGAATTTGTTTTTAAAATTTGATTAAGGAGGGGAGGAATAAAAATAGAAGCAAATAAAGTTTCCAGTTGATATTAAAAAATGAATATGAGATAAAACGAAAGCATTGTCTTGATTACTTCATTTTTCATAAATCCATAATGTGAATAATTTTATTTACTGGATTTTAGTGGAAATGAATCTTTAAGATATTGACAAATATGTTTTACATATGTTAAACAAATGAAAAAATCCAGTATATTTAACATATATTCAACATATGATAAACATATGAAATTTTGAACGGGTGCTTAAATGTATGATGTATTGTACAGGATTTTTGATAGATTTACAAATTTATATTTTTGATATATAAAAATCAAGACATTCTGTGTTTATACTGGTACTGATAGATTGATGTTTTGTATGCATTAGCATGATAAAGTAGCCTCAGACTCACAGCTATGACCTTGATTGTCATATAGTGTGTCAGAATTTGTAGATATTTACCTACAGCTATTTCTGTCTCTGTATGAGTAAATTAATTCTCAAATGGGATGTAGAATCTCATACAAAAAAACTTCACGTACATTGAAACAATAAAATGCTTTCTTTGTTGTTTTATTGGGTGATGAAGTTAGCAAGCATTGCAGAAAAGAATTCATAACCCGCGTTAGCAAATTTGTTCTGCAATGATAGCTACCTTCATCAGTCATTATCAGATACAACAAAGAAAAACATTTTATTGTTTATATTTATATTCATTTTTAGAAAAAAAACATAAACTAGATTTATATACTAAAATATCATATCGTTGACTCATTCGTTACTTTAAACAGAATTGCCAATACACCTTTTGACCTTGACGATGCTCCACATTTGGTAATGATTACGTGGACAGGTGGTACATATATTAAAAACCTGATCGAAATAATTTGCAACAAACATGTATTCATTGTCTATGATGAAAGCAATGTCAATTTCAAAAGAAATACAAGAGAAAAGATTCAGTGAATGTAGATATAAAAGGATGAAGCATATTATAAACAGAAGAGAAATATTTTACCACCATTGTCAACATTTAACCAAAACGTTTCATAACACATGCACATTCTAGCAGGCGATCTTTTCCTAAGTGATGACACTTTGTTACAGTGTGTAAGATACTGGAGGAAGAGAAAAGATGCCATGAGGATTTACGTCAGACTTGGCAGATGGCCAATGACCAGTTCCTGGAATCTCAACGGTTGATGATGATGGACCTCCGTCGAATGGAGTCTGTGCTGACTGTGGAACAGCAGCGACAGATTGGAGGTACACATTCCACGGAGACATGTTTTATTATTTCCAGAGTGTATGTGTGTAAGGGTCTATAATGACAATTAACAAGGTAAAACTGGTCTGAAATGAAGTCATAAAATGAGAAATTACAGGGGGAAGGGGGTGAAAACTGAAAAGACTCAATATAATGAAGAGAAAAAGAAAAACAAATAGCAGAATGTGAAATTAAAAAGGCATGTGTTTGGCATATTTGAATGCATGGTTTGAAAATACTTTGGGTTTTTATATCAACAGTATACCAAACCCTTTTAAAGGTCAAAGGTTGCACAGAAGGTGTGGGATTTGTTTCGGTGAAGCTGTATGTTATGTCACCTCTGACATGTCTCCTTTATGTTATCACACTGAGGATTGTGACCTTTCACTCTGCCCTTTGACCCCACACTGAATGAATGAAATCATGAGAATATACTGGGAGAAACAGGTTCCACAACTTTGCTGGTTAGGTACCAATTTTCTCCAACTCTCATTTGTGAGTGATAATTCTTATACTACATATACATACAATCACTACTGTATGAGCAGAATTAACAACACCAAATTGTCATCAGATAATGTGAATTTGTTACTTAGAAATAATGGGTACATCACTATACAAGTTAACAACTCCTACTGCTTATATGAACTTATATATCTCACACACCTGTTCTTTGGTATTATAAACTTTTATGAGAATAGATTGTCAACATGTTAATAAAACAAATGCAAAATCACACTATTATAAATGTTCTGTTCATTTCATGCTAATTGTATCTGAAAAGTTTCCTGTCCTGACCAAATCCACCAGATGGTGGATCTGGAAAATGGGGGATTTAACGAAGGAAGGGGGAAGGTTTATGTCAAAACATGGCCAAGCTAGAATAACCCCAAAATTTCTCCTTCACATTCATGCATTTCTTGTCTATGATAAATAAATGTGGACTTTCTGATGATACCAGCTATTGAAAGTAAGGTACATGATGAATTTTTGTTGCACCCTTTTTATGTGGAGGGAGTGATTAAGTCTGAATCTGAATTTCAAGCACCTGCTTGTGTTGAAAAGAAAACTTTGCATAACTTGTTAGCTATAGATGTCTAAGGGTTTTAGTTAGATAAAATAAAATGTTCAGGAGGAACTGTTTAAGTTATGGATAGGAATTTTTCCAGAGTTGTTTTTTAAATAAAATTAAAGGATGTTCTTAAAGTTGTACAATCTTAGTAAGAATAAATAGCAATGCTGGAGTGCAACCTTTATGCAACAGGTGTTGGAAAAAGATAAAGTTTATCCAATGGGTCCTGTACACCACACATATGACATAAAAAGTGGTAACTAACTTGCATGTGTTGTGGAACCTATGATTAATGACGCTTGCTACAAATCTTCCCCCCAAAATTATGAAATTAAAGTTAAATTTATGTTTTCGTAAGTAAAGTAAAATAAATATAATTTACCATATGGAATGTAATTTATTTCCACGATTTCCACGATTTAACGATTTCTCAATGAAGTCCAAAACAGTGGAAAATTTTGTATAGAGTTATGTAATTCATTCAATATATTTCAACTTTTGAACATCAAAGAAAATTAACAAGTCCCTCTTCTTCTTTTTTTCCATATTTTTACTTCCAACAACCAACTTAAGCCAAAAAAATATGTAATTAACTCATGTGTCCATTTTTTGTTTGTATCAAGTGTCTTTAAATACCTCTTGAGATTTGCTTTTGTTGAAGGAGGTCTGTGTAGTATTTTTATGACTGTTAATTTTGCATGCTGTTCCTAGAGCTCAAGCTGAAGGACAGGAAGAGAGAGGCCCAAGAAAAGCGGGTCAAAGATCTGGAGGAAATGCGAAATAAACAACAACAGGAACAAGAGCAGCGTAAACTAGGTATCATATGTTGGTTATCATAAACTAGATTTAAAATTGAGCTGATCGTAAACTAGGTATCATATGGTGGTTATCATAAACTAGATTTAAAATTGAGCTGATCGTAAACTAGGTATTGTGTGGAGCTTATTGCAACTAAATCTCATATGAAGCTTATGGTAAGTTAGGTATATGGAGCTTATCTTAAAAGAGGTATTATATTGGCAGTTATTGTAAATAATAATAATAATAATACCATATTTATATAGCACCCTTTTCATACACTACATGTATGTATGCTCAAAGGTGCTTTACCATACATATATACCTTACAACAGAATGTTATACACATAATACATAGAAAATAAAACATTAAAAACTGTACCTATCCTGACTGTACATATAAAACATGAAAACACAAGATACCATAAATATGCTAGATAAGAATAAACATCAGTTTCAGGGCGTATTAAGATAATAATAATAATGAAATACACACACACAGCATATAATGTCTCAGGTATAATACATTAAAACATAAATAAGATATGATATGGAGCCTATAATGAAAGAGGTATCATCTAGAACTTATAGTAAACAAGATATCATGTTGAGCTTAATGTAAATAGGTATATGGAGCTAATTGTTCTTGTGAACTAGATATCATATGGAGCTTATTGTATGCTGGGCGTTATATGGAGCTTTAAACTCAGTATGGTATGGAGCTCATAGTATTATAATTATTGAGGTTTCAATGTTGTCGCTGTAGGTTTACAATCTTGGTTAATTAAGTTTTACACTGAGACTTGGTATATCAAACATCACATAAAACATACAGGTGACTCAAGATAACTCAAACTTCAATCTCTCAAAGGAATTTCCTGGTCGGGATTTGTTGTCCTCTATAGATAAGGAACTTTACTCTCATTCTCTCAAAGTATAATCTAAGTCCAGTTAGTATATAGAATCCTGTGAAATTCACTGATAACTCGTATAGAATCCTGTGAAATTCACTGATAACTCGTATAGAATCCTATGGAATTCACTCTGATAACTCGATGTATAGAATCCTGTGGACTTCACTCTGATAACTTGTAGAGAATCCTGTGAACTTCACTCTGATAACTTGTAGAGAATCCTGTGGACTTCACTCTGATACCCAAAAGGGATCAGTGTTTACACAAGCCATTGTTCACTTACAGCCAAATGAGCGCTGCATGGACTGTTCCTGTGAGATGACCATTGCATTATTTATATAGTTCAACATCAGTTATATTGAACTTTGGATATATGAAATGAAGAATTCAGGTTTGGCCCTTGAATTTCATTATATCCAAAGTAAACTGTGATTAGCAATGGCATTCTGCCACGTATTCAAACCTGGGGCTAGATACAAGAAAAACTATTAACAGGACACAGAACCTTATAAGGTCCAGGAATCAATTTCTAATGCTTTGAGTGTCTATTACAGTTTTAGATATAATAATTAAAAAATTGTTTGTTTGCCCTCATCTGGCCAATTAAAGTAAATCATGCCTGACACAGCAGTTAGGGGGGGGGGGGTTGTGGGTTGTTGCACCTATTTATTGTGATTTTTATTTTACTGACTCGCACATACATGTAGCTATTGGAGTTTTAGTTATCTGTTTATTGTATGATCATTTCCTGAGTTTCAAAACTCCATTTAAAGAAATCATAACTTCTTTTTAACTTCTCTAGAATTTTGATTCAGAATTGGAGGAGTACAAACAAAGATGTTTGTGATATGCAAACACTTTACCTCTGAGCCACATATTTGGTTCCATGATAAGATATAAACCATGGTACATTGCTTTCATAGTCTTAGTTGCAGAAGATTGATGTTACTAGAATTCTCCTACTTATTTCGTAGCCTTTAGTTCAAAGTACTGATGTAGAGGAATTAAAGAATTTGTTTTCATGATTTACTTTTCTTTTCGCTGAAGTGCGTATTGCTTTCATTAGGATGTGTCTGATTTTCTACCCTTGATTTCGGATGTGAATTGTTGTATTGCTATAGTTGTAGAAGCCCTAATCAATAACTTAAGGAGGTTAAACAGACGTAAGTGTGATGTCATCAAAAGCATGGAGATTTGTGGACTGCATTTCTGTTTATGAATTGTTTTTCTAGCATGGCAATATCAGCACTTTAAAATTTATAAAAGTTTAAGAATATGTTCATTGGCTATATTTATTTTTAAGCAGAATTCATTTGCATGACTTGTTTATTTTTTCAAAAAGTTCAATTCCAGGTTTTAATTTTAGCCATCTAGATAAATCCGTATCAGCAGTATCTTTCATCTGTATTGATACATGTATGACTACTGTAGATTCCTTAATTCACGCGAGTACTTAATATGGCGAAATGACTCGTATACGTCAAATCGTGTGAACATGAATTCACGTGTCGTCCGTTAATCAACAGTTCTTACATGTATTTAGCAACAGAATATTAAAAGTGAGTAATTTTATTTCGCAAATGATGCCTCTCGCAAAATTACACAATAATAAATTCCTCGCATTATATTTAGGAATCTACAGTATACTATTATATAAAGGAAATTTATTTGAGATATTTAAAGTATGCTATTTCTGGGTAGCATAACATGGTATATACTGTACAAGTATTGTAGCTCTGAATTGTACAGTAAAACTTACATATAGTATGCTTATAATGAATTCATGCTTATTGCAAAGTGATATTCATTCCCCAATGAGAGGAAAATAGCAACAAATTTATTGGATACAACAAAGTTTAGTTATAACGAACTGTTTTTTTGCTGGCCCTCGAGCTTCACTATAACCATGTTTTACTGTATTTTGTGATAAGAAGTTACAGAGGAAGCAGGAAATATTTTGTTTCAGCTTGTAACATTAGTCAAATTACTTAAAATTTTGCACTTGATGTTTCTTTGTTAAGTTCAGACAATCTACATGTATATAATACACTGATGATTTGTGTGTAAGTTTTCAGCGTTTATCAAATACTGACTGTTCAAACAAGTTGTCACAAACGAGATGAATATGATACTTAGGCTTGGTTGTTCATTGTTTTTCAGATGCCTTGAGAAAGATTGAGCAAGCTTCTGAGGTAAGAGAAACAAGCGAGGTGAATAGGTTTTGCTTTTTTCCTGAAGTGTTTTCTATATCTTTGTCTGAGCATGCTTGTATGTAACATATGGTACTTGTACAGTAGAACTAGGTTACAGGAAACTGGTTTATAATGAATAACTGCTTATAGTGAATAGAGTAATATATACATCTGCTAAGGTAAATACTGCATACAGCTTTTAATTTGCTCCTAGATGTATTAACATTGACCAAATGAAATAATTTTCACTCTGATTTAAATTAGCACACTGTAATGTAAATATTAGGATTATATTAGTTTCACGACTGATTAAATTTCACGGATTCATTCCTCATCAACGATAGTGGAAAAAGATATAGCAGAATTAGGCTGTATATATTGATTGGTTATTATAAATCATGCTTGTTAGAAATCACATGCTTTGCTATAGCACGTTTGCTATACATATCACCACTCGTATTCTAGGAACACATTTCTCTTGCTATTTTGCTGATTATCAGCACCATGTCTCTGTTTAAAAACTCCTAGGGCGTGATCCTAAGGTTTTACTGTGCTTGAATGACAAAATGATGAAAATGGTTGAATGAGGTTTGTTGATTTGTCTGTATAAGTATTCTGAAATTTTCATGCATATAATATCTGATTACAGAAACTGCAGACGATAGAGAACCATGACCTAAGCAATGCCCTCCAGACTCAGTCAGAGGGCCTGTCCCAGGGATCCAACTCCAGCATCAACTTCCTATCAGCAGACGACAGTCAGGTCAAGAAGTCCGGGAGTAATGACACCCTGGACACAGCTGGGGACACGATACTGGACAGTCTGTCAGCAAAGGATGATGGCCTTAGGGTACAGATCAGTCCGGACAAAACCCTGCACATGCCGCACCTATCAGAGGCCCAGAAGAGGGCAATTACTGGTAAACGGGAATTTCCATTTCAGTCAGTCAAAGTAGATCTACAGTGTTAGAGTCATGGAGTGAAAGTTGTGTGAATCTATGAACATGTATTTCCAAGTGAAATGAAAAAAAAATGAATTTCAGTAATAGAAATAGAAACTGGTATGTTACTGATACTAAATATGTCTCTGGTGGTGATCACTGGATAAGGGCTGACATTTAAGGTGCTATATACTAATCCTTCATTGACTACATTGTCAAAGAATGTGGTATTTTGTATTCCTGTTGCAAAGTAGCTATATGTATTTTGATATGTGTCCTTTGTTGTCCTTTCAGATCCAACCCCTGAATTAATGGCTCGACAGTCCCTGATGGCCACTGCCAGACAACAAACAGACAGTCGGATGTCCCTGGAGGGGCGAAGAATGGTTAGCGAAAAGGAATGGGAACTTTTACAAAAGCAGGTGACGAACGAGCTGAATACAGTACAGCACAAAAGTGTGTGAATCTGTCTTCAGTTGTTATAATCAAACAAGATAAATACAGTAAAGCACAAAAGTGTGTGAATCTGTCTTCAGTTATAATTAAACAAGATAAATACAGTACAGCACAAAAGTGTGTGAATCTGTCTTCAGTTATAATTAAATAAGATAAATACAGTACAGCACAAAAGTGTGTGAATCTGTCTTCAGTTGTTATGATTAAACAAGATAAACACAGTATGGCACAAAAGTGTGTGAGTTTGTTTCCAGTCATCATAATTAACAAGTGAAATACTTTATATTCTACCCCGGTTATTGCAAAGATCAAAGGAATGCCATGGTTATTATTCTGCAATATACCTTCATGCTTAATAACTTATTATTAGAAAATTGATACACAGCTCACTTGCACTTCATGTTTTGTTAATACAACAATAAAGCCGATAACTGATGATTTAAATTTGAATATATCATAATAAATCAAATCTTAACACTTCATTTTTTGGGGTGTATTTACATTTAACATGCAAGTGTATCATTTATATGGATGAAACTTTGAGCACTTTCATTTTTGGTGAATTTTCCTCACCCACCAAACATGCCAACATTTCCAGCACACCAAAATTATCTGAGATACGGAATTAATCTGTTTTGTTCAGATGTGCGCATTTACTTGGGCACTTGTGCTCAGGAACATCTTTTTAACTCTAATTAAACTTTTTTTATTTTGAAACCTAGCTGGTGGAGGCTCGTGAAAAGGCTGGGAAACCATGTGACATGTGCAATAATTATGAGGCCCAGCTCCAGAACGTCCAGGACGACTACAAAAAGGAGCAAGTGAAGGCCAAGTCTCTGGAGCGTCGCTTGAATCGAGAACTTCAGACACTGGAGACTAAACAGAAGTATATCACCGACCTAGAAAATAGTCTGAATAACTCGGCTACTGAAGCAGAAAACCAGGTATATTTAACAGATTTATATCACCGACCTAGAAAATAGTCTAAACAACTCGGCTACTGAGGCAGAAAACCAGGTATATTTAACAGATTTATATCACCGACCTAGAAAATAGTCTAAACAACTCGGCTACTGAGGCAGAAAACCAAGTATATTTAACAGATTTATATCACCGACCTAAAAAATAGTCTAAACAACTCGGCTACGGAGGCAGAAAACCAGGTATGATTAACAGATTTATATCACAGACCAAGGAAATAGTCTGAACAACGCATTGAATTGTGGGAGCTCTGGCAAAGGTATGCATTCTCTCTTTGTTAGTGTTTGATATAAGGAGTGAAAAATTTGTAATATGTAAGGTAAAGAATATGTAAGATAAGGAAGATGTATAAATATGTAAAATAAGGAAGATGTATACATGTAAATATGTAAAATAAGGAAGATGTATAAATATGTAAAATATGGAATATGTATAAATATGTAAGATATGGAATATGTATAAATATGTAAGATATGGAAGATGTATAAATACATGTATGTGTAAGATATGGAATATGTATAAATATGTAAGATATGGAATATATAATACAAAGATGTAGGATATGCATGACATGAAATATGTAACAGGTAAGATATGGAATATACAATATTTAAGGTAAGGGATATGTCAAATATGATCTGAATTGTAACTTTTGTGTGACAGATTTCCAGTTTAACCACGAAAATCGAGGAGTGTGAACGTTACCTTACGGAAGTCCGGCAAAACAACACTCAATCTCAACTAGAACTCAGGGATATGTTGGTGAGTTGTATTCACAACCCGAGTCATTCGGGCCGAGTTTAGAGGATTACTTTGTTTCTCACTTCCTGTCATATTAAAGCTGTGTATATTAAAAGATTTCCACTATGTAATTAATGAAATTTCAGTACTGACATGCTTGCTGTGCATATGTTTATAGAGGTCAATGTTTCTTGTTTTAGAAATCATTATCAAAAGATCGGGAAACTGTACAGAAAGAGGTGAGAGATTTTGTAGATACTGAAGAGAATTGTATTATGTTCCCAGGCAATATTCAACACATGTCTAAAATGTTATGAGTAATATTCAATTTATAAAATGTAAAGGGCAATATTCACTGTAAAATGTATTGGACAGTACTAGTGTTCATTTGTAAATTGTACCAATACCAGAGCAATATACTAATATAAATTCTGATGGGCTATATTAAGTTATAAAATACATTGGACTATCAGTATGTTTATAATCTGTAATTGTTATAAATGTGATTTTCAATAAACCTTTGAGAAAGAAAGAAAGAACTTGTTTTTGTGAATGAATAAATAATACCTTTCATCTCACAAAAATAAATTCTCTTGAAAAGCTGATGGATGTATGAAATTCAACAAGTGATTGCTAGTGACAATAACATTATTATTTTCAGCTTGTGAAGCTACAGGATGACAATGATTCTCTAATGGGGAAACACTCAAAATTTGCTCAGCAATTGCAGAATGAGGACATTAATCTTCCCAATAATATGGAGGTAAGATTAAACTGGTGAGATAAAACATCAACACAAAAAAAGGTGGAGGAAAACCAGACTGGTGCATAATGAAATGTTGAATAGAACATGTACTGATGTGTAATTTGATATAGTCCATCACTGTTCATTAAATTGTGTTATAAAACAGCATGGGTTTTTATCTGTGGTGTTAGTAATCATGTCAATCTTCATGATAAACAGGTGGATAACAAGGTAAATAGTGTATTCCATAAGATTAGGCCACCCCCCCCCCCCCCCCCCCCCCCCCCCCCCCAGTACAGACAGTGTATAGGCACTTACACAAAGCATTCTGCAAACCTCACATATAGTCATCAAATTGTAAAATATTTCATACCGCCATGCCAATACCTCCCATGCCCTATACGATCAATCAACAAATCTATGTCTTGACACTTAAGTTACCCTGTACACTGTACAATCTATGTACTGACACTTACCCTGTACACTGTACAATCTATAAACAAATCTATGTACTGACACTTACCCTGTACAATGTACAATCTATGTACTGACACTTACCCTGTACAATTTATAAACAAATCTATGTACTGACACTTACCCTGTACACTCTATAAACAAATCTATGTACTGACACTTACCCTGTACACTCTATAAACAAATCTATGTACTGACACTTACCCTGTACACTCTATAAACAAATCTATGTACTGACACTTACCCTGTACACTGAACAATCTATAAACAAATCCATGTACTGATACTTACCCTGTACACTCTATAAACAAATCTATGTACTGACACTTACCCTGTACAATCTATAAACAAATCTATGTACTGACACTTACCCTGTACACTGTACAATCTATAAACAAATCTATGTACTGACACTTACCCTGTACACTGTACAATCTATAAACAAATCTATGTACTGACACTTACCCTGTACACTGTACAATCTATAAACAAATCTATATCTTGACATATGCTCTTTTTCTCTGAAGTAATGTTTAAAAAATGATAAGTGGATTACATAAAATAAATGTTGACTGGGGTTGAGGGCAACAATAATTATATGAGCCCCTGAGGGACAAAGTATCGGTCAATGTGATGCAGAGGGCAGCAGGTTGGTCCTGAGGGGTTCGCCTAATTACTGTTGCCGTCATTTCCCGTCAATAATTGTTTTGTTATTAGAACAAAATTTCTCAAGATTTTAACCAGTATATTTTATAATGTTTCCTGGACCTCTGGCAACATGATGTCTTGTGTTTGACCACTTCCCTGTTTCCAGATAATCTCATTAATAATATATTGTTGCCACCACGTCCATGCAATGAAATGTATCCCACCATCCCAAATACTCCCTTCAGTCAACCATAAATTCCAGCCTTTGTAGCTTTTGCAAATGCCACCATCTTGATTCCTCTCAAAAATAAGCAAACATTGGTGGTTCTATTGTGACGTAATGAAGCTGATAACAGTAAGCTATTGTCTGTCACATAATGGCATCACTATAATCTATTGGTAATTCATCAGAGTTGTTGATTAATAATTATTCAGAGCAACATCTTGGAAGTGAGTGGTCAATAGTTTTAAAAATAATGACCAGTCAATAGTTCTTATAGGGGGAAACAGTGCACATGTTAAATATGTAGTTCCATAGAATACATTTACAGTAAAACACGGTTATACTGAACCTCTAGGGCCAGTGAAAAATGGCTCATTATAACCAAACTTCATTATATCCAAATACATTTACATCACCTAATAAGAGAAAAGCAATGGATTTAAAACATACACAATCAACACTGTGTAATATACTTTAGAATCACATTGATTTTATGTTAGGGAGATTTGCGTGATTACAGATTATACAGATTATTCAGTATTTCATGTGCACATACATGTAGATCTTTACTGTAGTTGCATATTAGTAGGAATAATTCTGATCATTAGATATTGAATGACAAATATTTGTGGGTGCCGTAAATTCATAAGCATGCAGCAATGAAGAAGACCACTAGAACGAAGGTGAATAAGAAAAATTTCAGTATTTGACAGATGTGTCACAAAATTCAGTGAGGGTCTAATTGTCCTTGGTTTTTGTGATGAGGACAGTTTGCATTGAGAGATACAGCTGTAAATTATGATGTTAAGTTTATAAATTATTTATCTTTTCTACATTTGCAGGAGCTGCAGCTTTTGTTGCTGAAGTATCGAGAAGAGATTATTCAGGCTAAGGTTGCTAAGGAACATATAGAGGGCTCACTGAAAAGTGAGAACATGTTCCTGAAATCCCAGGTCCACGCCGAACAGCAGGAGAAAAACACGCTGGAAGAGACTCTTAATCAGGAAATCATCAGTCTACAGGAAAAACTGGGTAAATTTTCAGATTTAGAACATCTTCAGGAAAATTTATCATCTGTCTGCACACCCCCCCCCCCCCCCCCCCCCCCCCCCCCCACACACACACACGCACACACACAGAGATGACATTCCTTCCACGCACACATAGATGATATTCCTCTTTAGTGCAGCCAACATGGACCATAAAAGATAAGAGGGGAACCATCATGAAAGAATCAACTAAAAATAGATCCCCTACACTAAATAAAGATATTTTTAGTGGCATATTTTACATATGGAGGACCCAATTGATAAGAGAAGAAAAAAATTAATTCCATGCTGTATACAATGTAGGTTGTAGGTCCCCTAAAGTAATAGAAGACATTATAACAATATGAAATCTGAGTTATGTTTTAGCTGTACAAGAGTCTTAAATCTGAGTTATGTTTTAGCTGTACAAGAGAGTTTGAAATCTGAGTTATGTTTTAGCTGTGCAAGAGTCTTAAATCTGAGTTATGTTTTAGCTGTGTAAGATAATCTGAAATCTGAGTTATGTTTTCACTTTACAAGAGTCTTAAATCTGAGTTATGTTTTAGCTGTACAAGAGAGTTTGAAATCTGAGTTATGTTTTAGCTGTACAAGAGTCTTAAATCTGAGTTATGTTTTAGCTGTACAAGAGTCTTAAATCTGAGTTATATTTTAGCTGTACAAGAGAGTCTGAAATCTGAGTTATGTTTTAGCTGTACAAGAGTCTTAAATCTGAGTTATGTTTTAGCTGTACAAGAGTCTTAAATCTGAGTTATGTTTTAGCTGTACAAGAGAGTCTGAAATCTGAACTAGAGAGAGAATCAGCAGTGAGGGCAAACGTTGAGGGCAAATACAAAGAGGCAGAACATTCTCTGAAAAGTATACAAGCCAAGTCCAAACAACTGATATCAGCCTTACAACAGCAAGTAGAGGAACAGTCCAATGCTAGGGTAGGTACAGCATCAGGTCAGGGCAGGTAAAGGATCTGGAACAGTCCAATATCAGGGTGGAGACAGGGTCAGGAACAGGCCACAATATCAGGGTGGATACACGGTCAGGAACAATCTATTGTCAGGGTGGGTGCAGGGTCGGGAATAGTCCAATGTTAGTTAGGTATAGAATACAGGAATCTTCCCATTCCATTGGTCTATCCAATATCATTTTGCTAGACTGTATATTCAGTATGTAAAACTTTGTGATGGGAGAACGACACCAATAGAAATTGAGGTAAAACACCTTAAGGTTTTGAGGTCACAGAAGGTCGACAATGTTGATTGGAAGCTGTAATAAACATTTTCTCAGTAAGAAGTGATACAGTCCATTGCCAGAGTACAACATCAGATTCTGGATGGTTTTTAGTTCACCTGGGCTGAAAGCTCAAGTGAGTTTTTCTGATCACCTGTTGTCCGTCGTCTGGCCATCTGTCTGTAAACTTTTTACATTTTTGACTTCTTGAATCACTGGGCTAATTTTAACCAAACTTGGCCAAAAGCATCCTTGGGTGAAGGGCTTTCAAGTTTGTTCAAATGAAGGGCCATGTCCCTTTCAAAGGGGAGATAATCACAAAAATGCAAAAATAGGGTGGGATCATTTAAAAATCTTCTTCTCAAGAACCACTTGGCCAGAAAAACTGAAATTTGCCTGAAAGCTTCCTGACATAGTGCAGATTTAAGTTTGTTCAAATCATGGCCCCCGGGGTTTGGATAGGGCCACAATAGGGAATCAAAGTTTTACATGCGAATATATAGGAAAAATCTTTAAATACAGTATGAGCCAAGGTGACTCAGGTGAGCGATGTGGCCCATGGGCCTCTTGTTTAAGCGCTAGATACCATGGTTACACAATTAAATGAGCAATAAAAATGCATGTTCATTTACTCATACTGTACATGTTCAACTTCTGAGACTAGGCCTTTTCCACTTTCGTGTGACGACTCATATCGTTATCATTAACCCCAACTCCCAATCCCTCTCAACTTGTCCTAAAAAAGAAGGAACTTGATAATATGCATTTAACAAAACATTGGCCTCATATAGCTCTGAATCCTGCAACTTGTATTACTTGATAAACATGTGGGGGAAAAAATGATGACAAAGTTGGCTTAATTGGAGAAATTGATAAAGAAGAAAATTCAGGAGAAGAAAAATGCTAAAGTGAGAGAACAGTTAAGCTTGTTAGCAGGAGACTTCTACGTAAATCAGCAGGGTTAACATGTATGCATATCGTCAATCTGATTAAAATCAGCTCCTCTATTTTTTTTTATTATCGCTACACATGTACATGTATAAGATATGATCATTTTAATTGCATATTATTTTGATATTCAAAATTTTCTATCCCAGACACACTTGGAGAGCGAACTTCAGAAACAGAAAGGCAAAGTTCAGTCCCTCCAGATTGACCTTGACAACAGTGAGGCAGTTCAGAGGGACTTTGTCAAACTCTCCCAGTCATTGCAGGTAATGCATACATCAAAATACACACCATATATGTAATGTCCTTAATGAAACATGTACAGTAAAACACAGTTACAGCGAATGCACTTATAATGAATTCATGCTTACAGCAAAGTGATTTAATCCCTGTAGTTTTAAAACATGAACTTATTGTATTTAATGAATTATGTTTATAACATTTAAATTGTTCATCCTCAACACTTCACTATGAGTGTGTTTTACTGTATTGCCCACATAACACATACTCTATCTGTAATGCACACTACAAAACATACTTTACATGAAAAAGTGAAGATAACAAACAGTGATCAATCTCATGAATCCTGTACAGAATACAAAATTGTGAACAGGGCACACACAGACCCCTGGACATACCAGAGGTGGGATCAGGTGCCTTGGAGGAGTAAGTATCCCCTGTTGAGTGGTCAAACCTGCTATAAGCCCTTTCTCTGTCTTGAGCAGGAATAATCCATAGTTAAAATCTGTATGAAAAGAAAGGGCTAACAATTGGTATGATACACTTCAAACAACATTTGATCTAACATAAGGCTCTATTTGCAAAGAAGATCCTTATAATGATCCAAAATATATGAAATGCTGACCTTAAATGAGATTGCTGAAATCCCTGTAGCATCAACTTATTTTGAAGTAGCCTACCTTGGTTTAGAAATTGATCATACACAGAACAAGCTTTTGTGTATCAAATTAGTTGGGAAATATGTGATACTCACAACAAAACACATACTGTACTGTACAACCAAATATTTTTACAAACAAAAGTATAAAAAAAAGATTGCAAGTATCCTTTTCTCACCAGGATTTGTTGCCATTAGGGTTATCAAAATGATCAACAATTCATATTCAATATTCGGTGTGAAAAATGAATTCTGATACATTTTATTACAACATTCACCTTTTGATTTTCATTGTTTCAATTTTTTAAAATATAATTTGGTGTGTATATGCAAATATTTCTAAGTGTATATCAAGGCAATTTACATCCAAAGTTTCAAAGAAATTAATTTATTTTGTTTTGAATCTCCAATGGATGAGATGATCTCATCTGATCAAGTTATGGACAGGAATGATAACTCTACATAGTCTGTACTGAAGGCATTTATTACCAAAGGAGAGCAATTATATTTATAGAATGTTATTAAAACAAACACCCTGGCCTCAATTTTTTTTTATAATTAACAAATCTTCTGATGATACTACAATTTCCTGACATGGTACAAGATTGATAAACAAGTAACTAATGCATTTGTTGGGTTGAAGAAAATTATTATTGTAGAATAATTACGATCAAGAGAGTAATTTATTCATTTTTGTTCAGTCATACAATCTGATCAACTAGTTCACTTGACAGATGATTTCAAAGCTTGGTGATTAAAGGACCATCTGAAGAATAAAATCTTTTAGATGGAACAGATAATTTTCTGTCCAGTTTAGACAGAATAAGATATTTGTCGTTTTTCTGCCACCATATCAATGGATCCTCGTGAAGTTGGATATGTTCGCTCATGTAGTTTACAGGCTCATTTTCTCTTAGTTCTTTTTCTTTCTTGGATGAGAACTTAGTAAGATAATTGATCCCAGTTGGTTTTCTTGATCATTTTGTATGTGGTTCTTAATCTTTGTTTTGTTTTATACTGTTATGAAAGATACAACAAATATACAAATCATAATTTCTAATTCAAATATCATCTCATTGAACAAATATTTTGATATTCGTTGCCATGAACCAGCTGCCATGAAGCAGTCTTTTTGCTTAACTTTTAAATGACATCAATCTTGAATGTATTTTTTATACACATTTCACGAATTGAAGTTGGTTTTTAAGTCATTTCTATTAAGCATAGAAAATGCATAAGGAAATGAATATTATATTAAATCATGTTCAGGTGTGCGTTTGAAAAGTGACTATACCCTACAATAGCCTAATACTTGTATTGTCAGCCATTAGTGCAGGTCTGGGAGCTGACTTGCTCTGTACATCCAAAACACTTAGATTATCTAATCTGTGTGATCTTCAACACCACCGGTTTTTATCCAACATTATTCAAACTTTGCACAGTTATTTTACACACATTAGAAGACACACACTTCTTCCTGTTTTAGACCTACTTTGATGATGAATAAAAAATACAGTAAGTGTTGTGTGGCGATGGAGATGGAGGTCTAGACCCAAGATTGGTATTACTGTCGAAGAGAATGGCGAGACAGATATATATTGATATATATATTGATACTTTGTCCTGGACGAGTAACAATTGGTATTACTATCGAAGAGAATGGTGAGACGGAAATATTAGGGGTGAAACGATGCATCGCGATGCGGCCGAATCGCAATGTAGTGGTCTGGATTCGATGTTCAATTTATTCGGGGTCTGTTTCGGTTCGATACGGTTCTAAAATCATTGCACATATTGCTTCTGATAACACGGTTTCTGATTAGCCAATGGAATTAAAAATTGCCCAATCAACATATGAGTAAACTTTGCTGTATCAAAATGAATGCAGTCGAGTTGAAAAATGCATCCCCAATGTATAAATCCTGGGTATGGCGACATTTCGGATTTAAGACAAGTGATAAGTGTGTTGCTGTATGTTAAACGGTTTTACATTATGTAGAATTTATTTGCAGAGAGCAATAAATACAATGAAACATAAAAAATCTTAGCATTATGAAGAATTTGGTACATGCTATTGTATCGAATCGAAAATCATCGAATTGAGACTAAAGTATCGAAAATCGAATCGAAACGAGAAGGTACTGTATCGTTTCACCCCTAGGAAATATATTGTTATTTTGTCCTGGACGAGTAGCAATTGGTATTACTGTCGAAGAGAATGGCGAGACGGAAATATATTGTTATTTTGCCGTGGAGGAGTAACATGTTGTGTAACTTTCTAACAGATCCAGTTGGAGAAAATTCGACAAGCAGAGAATGAAGTCAGGTGGCAACATGAGGATGATATAGAAGATTGTACAAACTGTAAACAGGCATTTAGCGTAACTAAAAGAAAGGTAGGTACAAACTGTAAACAGGCATTTAGTGTAACTAAAAGAAAGGTAGGTACAAACTGTAAACAGACATTTAGTGTTACCAGGAGGAAGGTAGCTACACACTGTAAACAGACATTTAGTGAAACTAAAAGGAAGGTAGGTACAAACTGTAAACAGGCATTTAGTGTAACTAAAAGAAAGGTAGGTACAAACTGTAAACAGGCATTTAGTGTAACTAAAAGGAAGGTAGGTACAAACTGTAAACAGACATTTAGTGTTACCAGGAGGAAGGTAGCTACACACTGTAAACAGACATTTAGTGTTACCAGGAGGAAGGTGTATGAATTCTGTTATTTGCTCAAGTTAAACAGGATGACATTATACATGTATATTATGTAATATTATGATCTGAAATATTATAGAATGACATGATGTGGTATATTATGATCTGAAATATTATAGAATGACATGATGTGGTATATTATGATCTGATATATTATAGAATGACATGATGTGGTATATTATGATCTGATATATTATAGAATGACATGATGTGGTATATTATGATCTGAAATATTATAGAATGACATGATGTGGTATATTATGATCTGATATATTATAGAATGACATGATGTGGTATATTATGATCTGATATAATATAGAATGACAGAATATGTTATACTATGATATGATATATTATATAAAGACATGATATGTCTTTATGGCCTTGTAAAGGCAAAATACTCTTTCAATTGTATGTATCGTCGACTGACCAGTTTCGGTGACCTTAGTGATAAACCGCGATTTTCTCATTAATCACTTGGATTAAATAAATAAATAATACTCCTACCATTAAAGTAATTAAATTCCTTTACTTTCATTCAAAAATTCCAACTCCATTGGTACATTAATTGAATATATTTTCGTAACAAAAAACGTGTCACTTTGTGGTCCTAAAACGGTGATGTCACCTATTTCGGTGACCATTGTTGATATAAGTTTGCCAAAGGTTTGTAACTGTTAAAACGTATATACAGGAGGAATGTGCAACTAAACGTCAATGAATAAAATAACATAGTGTAGAATTCTAGACTTTTGGTATACTTTATATCAATTTGAAGGTTTGCTTGAAAAAGTAATAAGTAAATGGACTTATTTTTGGGGTGCTCATGTTGATTGTTTGCATACTCTCCTTCTAGTAATTCAATTTCGGAAGACTACTCTATATTTGTTTGCAAACACTACGGCAAAATTGATGGCGCAATCTACAACCGGAAACAACAACGCGAACACGTAAACAAAAGGTCACCAATTCTGGTCAGTCACCGAAATAGGGCAGTCGACGATACATTTATCAGTTGATACTATAAATATAACCATAAAAATGCTTTGTACTAATATTGCCATTTAATATTCCGTAAAATGCTTTGTACAGATATTGCCTTTTAATACTTAATAACATCTCCATAAAATGCTTTGTACTAATATTGCTATATACATGTATTAACATTTCCATAAAATGCTTTGTACTTTGTCTTTCCAGCACCATTGTCGACACTGTGGTAAAATCTTTTGTTCAGACTGTATATCTAAGACAGTGGTCAGTGGTCCTAATAGCCGACAGTTCAAAGTGTGCGACATCTGTCACACGATCCTCGTCAAGGACGCGATGCCGTATTTCAGCACAGAACCACCCAGCACACCTGACTAGACACAGTTATCTCCCCTATAAAATTTTGTTTATGTAGGATTATCTTTATTTGTCATTGTTATTGCATTATTTATTCCATTTACAACCATGTACATATATAACATTCACCAATTTCTTTGCACTGTAAATTCTTGGTAATGCGCAAATATTTAAAAAAGCACCGCATAGTGTCGAAGTGTCGATTCACAAAAACATTGAATTGCAAGTGTTTTTCTTAGAGGGACTTACAGACAGATAGTTAGAAGCAAGAACTTTGATTCTGTGAATGAGACTTCTTGCAGATGAACATGAATATTGATTACTTGCGTGTGATAAGGATTATATACAGTATATATATGACTGTGCTCCAGGTATATTCAGATCTCTGTGTAAAAGTGAAATGATTGAAAGGCAACAGTGGTGCATGTATTTGTTCAGTACAGTAGATGTAGTTTCTGTTTTTTGTATTTACTTTGAAAATCATGTAGAACAGTACTGTGATAGTGCTATTCTTAATTAGCAAGGGGCATAACTGACACAAAACAGGAGAAGATTCCCTGTAGCTTATTTCATTAGAATTCTTGATTTATCAGGGTTATTTAGGTATAGTAATAATCATGGGAAAATCTGTACAATAACTGAAATTTCTGAAAATAACTTTGATCAGAGTGAGGGAGTATGTGAAATTATCATTGCCTTCTGATCCCTGTAATTCGAGGACAAGCTGACGACTAGATATAAACGTAGTGCTGTGTGTATTTATTCTGTTGTGAGTGAGCCGCTATGTGTGTGTATGTGCAAGACAGGTAATATTGGCTGTTGTAAATAGTGGAGGAGTACTAATTAAACGTGTGTGTGAAACTGGAATCCTGTTACACATGTATAAAAGTACAGTAGTATGCAAGAGGCCATTATACATTACATAACAACCATTGTTTGTATGAAAGCAAGCCATTATTGTTTCATTGTGAGGTCTTTAGACCTTACTCTTGTGGTATCCAGCATGGTGTTTAGAACATGGTATCTACATGATATCTGAGCTGTTGTGTATGACACAGTAGAAGGTGTAAATGTGTATCTCCTTCAACTAGGATAAGGTTTGCTATAAATGGAAAATATTACCCAGTATTTAGCTGTGAAACACTGAATGAAAAAAGGGCTGTCCTAGATGAAGTTGGCCTCATGTTTTGTTTGTGTATATAGGTGTGTTGCTGTGATAACTTTCTATGGACATTGTTCAGATCTGATAAGTGCTGGTGCAGTAGTATAGGGCAATATTTCATTCGTTACTCCATTTTAGGAGCAATGTGAAAGTTATTCATAGCTGGCTCGAGGAGACTGTTGAATTTTTTTTCTTTGTAATCATCATTTGTTATATACAATTGTATTTTGTTAATTTAGATTCTAGGAAATGAAAATTACTCCATATTAAGTTTGGATTCATAATGCACTTTCTTCACAGTTCAGCATTTAGTTTTCATGTAATCTCAGTAAAATATTTATCTGATACAGGATGAGACTTATAATGATTTTTTTTATCCGGTTCTCATGCAATGACTTCAATAATTGAATCCTCTCACAGCATTTGATTTGCAACAGTTTTATGTGATATAATTTTCTTCTTTTTTCCCCCTTTGATTTGTATAGAGCACTTTGTTACTTTAAAGATCTTGATAAAAACCTTTTATGTACAAATTATTGAACCAATGATTTAATTTGTTCATCTTATTTTCTGATGTAATCATGAAGCAAGTTTACAAAACCAGTTATACTTACAAAATCAGGATTGTTAAACAGGGATGTATAGAGAGATGATGGCACTATAAACTAACATTGTGATCTGATGATTTAATCATCTTAGATCAAGGTCACTATATTGCCCTATGTAGGTCAAGGTCACTGCTTATTCACCTATGTTTCCATGTACCACGGTAATTGATATGATTGAGTTGTTGTAAAAACATGATTCCTTTGACCGGACTCGACACTGCTGGTGCCCTGACATTGCAGAACATGGTATTGTGTGGAAACTGTGGATTTATAAATATTACTAAGCGTGGGTTGATGGATGCAAAACTGTAAATGATTGATGCACATTTGTTCATAATATGGTTTTGTTCAACAAACCTCTGTAAGTGCTAAATGTATTTTGGTTGAGAACAACACATTCTAGTCACATAGTACAACTGATTAACTACCAGAGATTGTATGGAGCTTGTGTACTCGAAATCCTTGTAGAAAATTAAAAGAGAATGGCCTTGTAGAGAGTTAAGAGATACAATGGCCTTGTAGAGAGATAAGAGATACAATGGCCTTGTAGAGAGTTAATGCCCTTGGGTCAGAAATTTGTTCTTTAGACTAACATCTGTATTGTCAGTAACTTTGTTCTTGGTGTGGATGAACTCACAATGCCTGAATATCTTTGTTTTGTAAACTAGATTAAAGGTGAAATTAAGTAAAACTGAGTATCGTTTTCTTTTATGACCTAGAGCATAAGGTGATTTGTGTTGAGAGCCGGTGATAAGGATCTAATGTTGGCAAGAAAAGGTAATGTTCATGCCCAGATAATGGCCCAGACAGCTGATGGTGCAAAGAGAAGTTGCTCATCTTGAAGTGTTTTCCACTCTCGATGTTTACACTAGCTGATGTTGGGATCGTGCATTGCAAAAGAATTTAACTGAAGTAGCAAAAGGGGAAATAAATGACTGGACTGAGATATCTCATGCCATCTTAGTATTAGTGGCACAGCAAGCATATAGTACTCTACTAAGAAAATGACTCTACTAGAGTAGGATATAGTCAGTGTTTTGACGGACATCTGCATGTAGTAAAAGCATAAAAATTGTGCAATACATTCAACTAGTGCTATTTGTATATATATGATATGTGTTTTGAAATAAATGTAACATTTTTTAGATCGGCTTCAAATGCTACTTCCGCTTCACATGGTGAGCAGCATCGTCGGATACCAAAGGCTGTTCTCGTCTTCTACTCATCACATGAGTAGAAAACGAGATCAGACGATGGGTGAGTAGGGGACATAATCTCTTTAGAGAAGTGGACAGGCATAGCCTTCATTCAGTGGATCATGTAGGCTATGCCTGTCCACTTTTCTAAAGAGATTAGGGACAACAGGTTTTACCTTGCTCTATATAGAAGAGATAACAAACTACCAGAAAAGTACACACACCCTCCAAAAAAAAAAATGCCGGATATGTTTTTTTAAAAAAAAAATGACAGTAATTAAATAAGAAATGTCAGAAATGAATTGCAGTGTGTCGGTGGTCGTTCTTGGTATTCATGTGCACATTTGAACATAATCATGCAGCTTCTTCCCTGAAAGGACATGACCATTTATGACACATTTCTGGGGTAAAGGGAACTAAAATAATTATTGACACTTCATATTTGAGAAATGGGTTCAAAATCTAAAAACATGATAAATACAATCTTTGAAAATGCTCGGCTTTATTTGGGGACAGTAAGGCTAGCAAACTTCTACAAAAATTGTGTAATTTCATTAAACTGTTTTGATCACACTCAGAAAAGTTAATAGGCCCATCATATCTTGTAACAGAACGAAAAGGGGAGTTTCTAAGTTCTAATTAAAATGCATAGGTTGGACACTTTTATTAATTCATTTTAAATTTTTTTTAAGGAGGGGTGGTTTGAAGATTTGGGATGAAATGACCAGAATGTGGAGGAGAGTGAAATGTAGTGTTTCCCCGTTACACTGCTTTTTATTAAGGAATGGATTGATCAAAATTTGGATATTGTTTTACCAAATCAAAAAACAACAAGCTTCGTTGCAACTCAGCTAAAAAATTGACCAAGAATAGCAATACCGTTTACTAAATATTGAGGTAACATACATCGTCGGCTACCCATGGGTGCTTCTCATCGATTATCACCATCAGAACACAGACTTAAAGATATGAGCAGTTTTGATCTTGAATTTGGTGATTGTGTTGTAAATGATTCATCTTTCGTAAAAAAAAATTTAGGCGTATTCTTTGACAAATCCCTTACCATGGAAAAACACTGTCTCTCTATTTCCCGATCAGCATATGTTACAATTACACTCATTTGAGGGAGAGTGTGCGGTTTGCAACATACTGATCTATTGAATTTTGGCACGAATTGGACGGGTCGATTTAGCTTGGGGACGGATTGAGCGACACCCATTTTCTTTAATTTAATTACTTGTTTATCCTTTCTTTTTTTAAATTGTTCATTGCCTCTTTGGATCCGGTAGCTTTAGACAATTTTTCACGAGAAGGATAAGTAAATAATCAAGATATATCACCCTGTACTTTACTGACGGGACTGTGCGTTCTACCTCTTCACCTTCGAGACGGCGAGAGTTCGCAGTCCGTTAATAGTACTCGGGGCAATGTGCATACACGTCCTATGATATCGGAAACATTGAGCGACCTGAATCGTACACAACTTGACAACCATGGCTCTGGCAGAAATCGAAAACACAATAGCAGGGATCTGGGTTTTACAGAAGAATGAGAATTTGGATGAATACTTGAAAGAAATCGGTAGGTGTCCTTTCTGTTAAATATTAAGAAATACCCCCTCCATGTTTTACGTTGGCCGTTTGCTGCATGATTCCTATTGTAAACATGGGCGTTTTTATTGTCATCGTATTGACCTGTGGACTTCCTACCTGAAGTTTCTGTAACATCCTGTGAGAATATAGAATTAGATTGTACAAATGGAATTCCACATTCTGTCTCCCTTTACCTGTTCAAGTTGGGGTTAGCGTGTACCAGAAATAATCAGTTGATATATCTTTCGTTATGTATTTTCTTGATAATTGATTCTTGCATGGTAATTTCGTCTGTATTTGGACTCTGAATGTTAAACTAGACTAGTGTTGTGTGCCTGTAGAGACTATCTAGACAAACTTTTAGAATCAAGGGGGGGGGGGGGTTCAGTTATAATTTCTGTCCACTGTATTTGACTCTGATTTAGAAATGAATATTTCGTTTTATAAGAACTTGACTAATTGTATTTTCAAAAATACTCTGTTGCTTCATCAGCACAACGTTCGTTATACAATTATGGACTGTTTAGCAGGGGGACATCACAAATTATCAGGTCTGAGCAGGGTTATCACCCGAGGGTGCCTAGATGCTGTCCATAAGTTTTATTATCTTGAAGAATTAGAACGTTAGAAAAAACTATCAAACATTTATTGACTTGAAGACTACCATACATCAATATATATATATATATTTTATTGTAAAACGTCAACAAATTTTAACAACTTAATTTTTCTGCAGAAAATTCTGATAAATATTCACATCGTTTTCGAAGGGTGAAATCAATGTTACCCTCAGCTAGCGCGATTCACAGAATTTGCCTCAAATCCAAATCTGTTCATATTGACCATGAACAGCTCAAATGTGATGTTCACTTCTTTAAAGTGTTAAACGATTGCACATGACGTCACAGTAGAATGACGGAAAAACATATAACCTCAAGCGTAAACCTTTCATAACGTATTTCAAAACTAACACGTAAACTTCAAGTGAAATGCAAAATTGCATTAGAATGGGGGATATTTTTCTTCTCAATTGTTATTTGTGACCGTTAATGTTGACACTGAAGTCATAACACAGTTTTCACCCTGCACATGAGGGAGACATCTTCACATGACCAGCCCTTGACCAATGAAATTGGAGGATAATAATATGTTTTATATTAAACGATTCTTAATGATGCCAACCTTGAGGGTTTTTTGGTAATAAATCTGCCACCTTGAGCGATGTCATATAGATTTATATGGATAATATAACCTAAGGTCACATGATATCGGTATTTTAAAAAAGTGACTGAAAACTTGAAAGTTAAACTCTGAAATTTTATTGTAACCAGAGACATGGTATATGTACATGTGTGAATATAGCTGTGCACTCTGCGAGAAGAGAGTTTATAGTCATGTAATAAAAATTTAAACCATTCTCCTGAGAGAGAAAAACCCATTGAATTTATGTTTTATTTGAACATCACTAACCAGTTGGTTATTGTAAATTTATTGATCGAGTGGGCATGAGAGACACGGCAGTTGTATATATGAAAGGTGAATATAACGAATAGTGATCAATCTCATAACTCCTACAAGCAATACAAAATAGGTAGTTTAACAAACACGGACTCCTGGACACACCAGAGGTGGGATCAGGTGGCTAGGCTGAGTCAAATGAATTGAAGATATCTTTAATTATATAGTTGCTCTCTCTAAAAGAATTATTGCTCTCTTCAAATGAATTAAAGATATCATTAATTCAATTGAAGAGAGCAATAATTGAATTACTGCGCGCATTAAATGTATTATTGCTCTCATCAAATGAATTAATGCGCGCATCAATTTAATTATTGCTCTCATCAATTGATTTAATGCGCGCATTATATCAATTATTGCTCTCTTCAATTGAATTGTAGCGCGCATCAATTCAATTGTTGATATCATTAATTCATTTGAAGAGATCATTAATTCAATTAAAGCGCGCATCAATTCAGCTGAAGAATTAATGCTATCATCAATTCAATTAATGCGCGCAATAATTCAGAATTGAAGATATCATTAATTATTTGAAGATGTCTTTAATTCAATTGTTGCGCGCATCAAATGAATTGATGATATCTTTAAATAATTGAAGATATCTTCAATTATTTGAGTTTATGTTAATTTGGCGCTCCATACTTGTCCTGTTCGTAAAATTTACACATTTTTGACTTCTCCGGAACTACTGGGCCAATTTCAACCAAACTTGCCATAATGCATCACTGGGTCAAGGGAATAATTAAAAGGCTTGTCATACGTCCGCCGGTTAATTGTAGAAATCCTTTCCTCATATTCCTATATTCGGAGGGCGGGGGGGGGGGGGGATATTTTATTGACCAGAGACCTGTTTAATGATATTGATTTCTTTATAGGTGTAAACTTCGTGCTCCGGAAGTTGGCCGCCGCTGCCAGCAGCACTATGACGATATCGGTGGAAGATGACCAGGTGCGGATTCACACGAAAGGACCAAAAGACTCTGACCACAAATTTCATCTGGACACTGAAGTGGAGTCTAACGACCCTCAGGATAACCCTATGAAGGTACCTACTACAGATGTCGGGAGTTGGCGGTTTGGTAACCGGGCATTTTGAGTGACAGGAAGAGATCGGTATTGAAGACATATATAGATGTCAGGGGATATACACTATAGCGCATTTTTTTTTTAATGTACAAGTTACTGGCAAATTGGAAAAGTACAAAAATACTAGCTATAGGGCAATATAGGCCTAGGACAAAACTTCCTCCAGAGTTCGTTTGCTCACAAACCATGCAGTGACGTAGATGAGGCCTCGACGGGAAGTTTGGCCTAGGACAAATTGTAAAAGTACTTTAGTACCAGGGCAATAGGACAAATTATAAAAGTACTATAGCAATAGGACAAATTATAAAAGTACTATAGCAATAGGGCAAATTACAAAAGTACTAGCATTAGTGTATTAGAGTAAATTTCTAAAGTATTAGCACTGGGGCAATATGACAAATCATGAAAATACTAGCTCAAATTAGCCACCTGTGAAACACCGCAGGTTAAACTACCTACATACATGTATTTTCAATTAATCTGAAAATGATGACATTTATCTCATCTGGATGCTTGAATGAGGGGTAAAAGATAAGCAAAAGGAAACTTATTAAAGAAAGGTATAAACGTGTAATGGAATTTGTTCATTGTTATTATGATGGAAAAAAATCTTACTGAAGGATACATTCAAGTAGGTTATGGGAAGTGCATATTTGCGAATAGCAGCCCCACTTTTAAACTATTGCAATCCGTTATTCTTTATGCATGGCTTGTAAGTTTGATATTTCCTTTTGGAAGGCTGTAGTCAAGTGGACTGACAAGAAATTAGTCACCCATTCCAAACCAACGGAGGGGTCAAAGGCCAAGGAGACACGAGTTGTGCGGGAGATTGTGAATGGCGAGCTGATCATGGTATCACACTACACTCTCTGTATAGTTACTAACACTCTAACATATTTCAGGCTTTGGTGACTTGGAAAGACGGGAAACTAATTACGGAGGCCAAACCGACCGAGGGGTCAAACGGCAAGGCCACCCGAGTGGAGAGAGAGGTGGTGGACGGGGAGCTAATTATGGTACATATCCCCCCCCCCAATAATTAAAAAAAATGTGTGAATGTCCAGCGTCTTGTACATAAACCGGGCTGAGGCTAGCGCGGCCCAAGAGATAGAAAATGTCGGTAACCGTGCTTTAATGATCCGTGTTGCATTGCAGATAATAACAATTTAGTGTTTCCTTGAGGGGAGGCCATGTTCAATTTTGTTCGTGTAGAATTCACAAGATCTATGCCAGTATTTAGATTGTATCACTGAAAGAAAATACCAACAGGACTTGAACTTGGAACATCACTGATTTTATCCACTTGTACTTATCCAAGGACAGTCTTTATTAGCGAGCAATATTCTGCACATGTAGCTTTCAAACTTTGGTAGATGGTAGCACTCGTATTATTGTCTGTGTTTATAGATATAGACCTACGTATATATATTATAAACATTACTGTATAAATATCTCTATGGTGACAATGAAACTGAGTAATATATGGCTTATAAGATTAAAAAAATCGTCAGTCTTTCTGACAGATGAATCAGTTTGGCAAACGCACAATTTGGCATACACACAATTTGACCCCCCCCCCCCCCCCCCCCCAAAGGCGTCATTTCATGTGTAATTTTGCAGTACACCATTATACAAACACACAAAATAATGCACTTAATCGAATCTAACAGAGAGAAAAATAAACTCGAAAAGCAGGTCATTAACTTACAAAATGATCATTGTTGTCTTATCGGGGTCACGTGTCTAGCTTTAATCTACCCCAGATGTTCCTAAAAGGGCAATTAAAAAACAATGAATGTTGTAGTAATGCTTTTCAAGTAAAACAGTTGTACAGCGGATGTAATTAAAAATTCGTGCCTGCGTGTTGATGGTGGATTTTACCTCAGAATCTATAACAAAATAATTACTAACTTCCTAGCTTTATTTAATTTCAACTTCCTTAATTGCAAATTATTTGATTTCTGTAGTTTGTTCGATCCATATATTTTTAACTTTTTTTCCTCTCTCTTCCTCTCGTTGCAGACTATTTACGTGAACAATGTTGTATGCAGGCGGATTTTTAAGAAGAAATGAAGGCTGTTGTCCTCTATGTAGACGTATATTTAGCACCATTAGTTTACTTTCACCTTCAAAATTTAGCACTTATAAGACAGCGGGATATTGTTCCATGGTTTTCGAACCCGGGGCAAACAGTCTCCCCAAGCAGTTTCATTAAAGCTCCACAGATGACATCATCGCAAATCACGGGCAATATCCTCATCTGGAGGGCGGGGATGGACATCGGGCCGTGTCTTGAGACGATGCTCTTCTGGAGGGCGGGGATGGACATCGGACCGTAGCTTGGGGCGGTGCGCGGATGACATCATTCTATTCATATTGTGTTTGTAATCTGCATCTTTTCTTGCTGTGCGAGAGACTGGGGACCATTAGATTCATTAGGTGCAGCTATGTAGAGAAACTAATACAATATCTAGAAATGTCATACATGTATGTAGATGACTAAATTTGCTATTTTGTGTATGCTTGTTGATATGTTCATTTGAGAGGGAAATAAAAATTATAGATTATATCATATACTTTTGTTAATATTTTATCTAAAGGAAATGTCTCTCAGTGGTATTTAGAGGATTTTGTTAGATATCGTAATTTCGTATAGGTGGCGATAGATCTTGTTTCATTTATTACCAAAAAATGATGTTTGCGAACGTTAATTTTCATTTTCTCTACTCAAGAATTGTTTTCCAGCTAATATACTTGGGAAATTCTTGCGAAAAGTTGATTTACTGTATCGTAAAATGGGCCCGGCATATGCGCTAATGCATACCAGTCCACTTCTCTAAAGAGAATATCTTGGAGCCTGACTCGGGGTGAGGGGGATGGTGAATTTCACAAAAATAGTACAGGAATCTGCTTGCCATAACCATACATACAGTTTTTCTTTAGGGTGTGCAGAGGTAAAGAAGAATTTTAAAGAATGCGTTCTCATTATGAGGCATGCATAAAGCCCCAATCTTGACAGCTGATGACGGACCCATGGATTTCACACCTCTCTAGTCGAGGTATCCCTGCTCTTTATGACTGCACAAAATATCTGTCTGCCAGTTGTACCCGAGTAATATGGGTGTGTGAAGTAAATCGCACAAGAATTCCAAGTATTTAGTCGGCATATAACCATAGCTAAATATTCTTCAGAGATACCAATCCCCCTATCCCTTTAAAAAGGGAGGATGGCGGCACATTAATTTGCGCCAGTCTGTCGGCGAGAACCCTTTGCTTGGTAAACATCAAACCTGGTATATTGGTAGCCCTTAAAGAGTAGATAACCCATTGATTTAAGGGTCACAAACTCAAAGGTCTACTCCGGACATAATACTTGGTAGACATCAAACTTATGCACCCCAGGGTATAGGTAACCCGTATTGACCCAACGGCCATGTAGGATGAAACTTCAACATAAGAAAATACGTGTATTGTTTGCTCAATATTTTGTTAACTCTCTGCACATCAAACGTTGTATGTATGTAAACCCCGTGACGGTAATGTATATCGTCGTTGGTTAATTAATTTATTAATCGATAGATTAAGTGTATCAGATATCTTTTATGATTAACTCATCCCATGCATTAAAAAAACCTTTGTGACACTTATGGTGGTTAAAACAATAACATTTTTACTTTGAACAGATATGATAATTGGAATTTATCATTTACACTATCAAATGTCTGTACTCTCCGCATAAAACATACAATTGTGAAATAAATAGAAGATTTTAAACCACAGGGTTTTGACACAATATGAGCAAATTGGTATACATGTATATACATTTTTGTAGTATAATATTCAGCATATAACCACAGCTAAATATTCTTAGATACCAATCCCTATCACAAGGTCACGATCAAATTACCATGGAAAAACAACACTGCCCACTCAACTCTTTGTGAAGCCTTTGTTTGATAGATATCGCATTTACAGATGTAGTAACCTGGTATCTCCAATTTGTCACCAATCATTTAGACATTAACTTAAGGAGGAACACTGCATCGTCATGTAGACATTAACTTAAGGAGGAACACTACATCGTCATGTAGACATTAACTTAAGGAGGAACACTACATCGTCATTTAGACATTAACTTAAGGAGGAACACTACATCGTCATGTAGACATTATCTTAAGGAGGAACACTACATCGTCATGTAGACATTAACTTAAGGAGGAACACTACATCGTCATAATGGCTGACTTCCTTTCTGAAAATATAGATATCAGTAATACATGTACACTCCTACTAACGTGTTCGGAACATATTCTTTATCGGTGTTAAGTAGAGCATAAAATCAAAGACTATCAAATGAAATATAATCTCGCTGCTCCGAGACTCCAACGCGAGCTACCTGAGACCCGGTGAATTTTCTACCGGATATGGATGTGCTTTAAGGAATTCCAGTGTTAATGTAAGTATCAATTAGAAATTATGGTATATTGTGCTTTATTTGTTTTTGCAATATATAGATCTACGTATCAATGCATTATTTTACTAATGCCATCAGCTAATAAAGCTTAAATAAGAAATGGTAAGAAAGAGTTATCATCCTTAGATTTGGACCTAGGCCAACTTTGAAAGAAGTCTTGATTATCGTGAAAAAAAATATTGAGAGGACATCTTTCTATTTCAAATGCCATAATTAAATTTTAATGTTGCATAGGGATTGTGTTCAATTTATCAAACACTGAAATGTTGCATACAATTTACCATTTCCACGCAGAAAATATTATAGTCTGTTTCATGTTTGAGGTATATACATGTATGTATCTGTGAATGTGCATGTTACAAGCAAAGAAATATGCATTGCAAGTATCTTAAAACTTCTAAACTTAATATTTCTTTGATGGAAACATAATCATTTTCCTAATCTAGTAGTATAGATAAAGTGAATTTATTTTATGAAGAAAGTAAATTTTATTGATTGGATCTATTGTGGTGACCAGGGGGTGTGTATACTACCCATTCATAATTTTTTGATATGTAAAGATTTTGATAATTAAACTCATTGATGCATGCAGCACACCTAAGAAAATTAGAATGAATGAAAAGTATATGACATGTATTTGTATGATTATCATTTGGTACATATGTAAATGAAAAATTCCAACTTTTCCTTATATGATATGATTTAATAATAATAATACCATATTTATATAGCACCCTTTTCATACACTACATGTATGTACGCTCAAAGGTGACCAATTATGGATTGTTTTTAAGTGGAGGGAAAGCAACAATAAATGGAAATTAGAACATGACTAGATGTATACATGTATATATATAGTAACCATTGCCAAAGTATATAATGTACCAGTGATAATTTTAAAAGTTGATCACAAAACTGCAAAGGACATCAGGGGACAGTGCATTATATTTAACAGGATCATCCCTGTATCTAATGCAGGGTTGTAATTGTCATTTATAACATCTATATTAAATCTGGTAAAAAATGTGCATATTAGACACCAGTGGACAATGCATTAATTAAAATTTTTTATCAGATCATGCATCAATCTTCTTATATGTAGCAAAATATCGCAGTCTTTGATTTATATAAAATCATAGTAGAAAACATTTAAAATTCCTGAGTGGTGCAGGTCTCATACTCATTTACAGATTGGCAGTTTATAGCTCTGAGCTTCTGTAACCACACACATGTATTACTAATGTTTATTTATGCAAGCATGTATGATATATATTAATCATTAACACATATATTAATGTGACGGGACAATATACATGGATATACATCATAACTTTTTCCTTTATTGATACATTATAAGCAGTACATTATATTTTCATAAGTCATTTCTAAAAAAACAATTCTCCTTTTATGAATGAAATACCTACATGCATTTCTGATCTTTTTAATTAATTTAGATTTACTTATTCCAATTACAAACTTATAATTACAGAAACACACATGTAATAATATCAATAATCTTTTTCATATTTAGATTAGTCATGTATCTGTATGTTAGAAGACAATCTGTACAAAAATTTTAAATCTTAAATCAAATAATTGAATCACAATTAGGATTACATTGCACTACACTGTAATTAACTATTGTTTTAATATACATCAACTATATTTTATCTGTAAGAAACCTTTGCTGTTTCATATTTAGTATTACATTTCGCAGCATAATTAAACAGTTATAAGTCTCAGAAATCAAAATTGAGCTGTGATCATCCAGAAGCTGTTCTAGAAATTTAGGAGGAGAAATTATTTTGCATGATCATATTACATGGATTTTTTTTTTTTTTTTCAAGTTTGGCCAAGTTAGGATCATAGTGTGCACTGAGTATTATTTAACCTAAAGTAAAGAATTTTGTAAATATAAGCTCCCTTTAATGAAAAGCTGACTGTGCAATGTTAATTATTTTACATGTTTTAGTTTGTGCTATATATTTAACTGAATTGCCTTAAATTGTAAAAAAAAATAATTGTGAATTAAATACAATTGTAACTGATCAAAATATTTATTATATTGCATGTTGATGGAGTTTTGAAAATTTAAAAGCATAAATTAAGGCATCAAATAAATATTGTGTTTCTGACCAAAAATTAAACACACTACCCTTAGTTTTTAAAATAAATATATATTGTTGAAGAGATCATTGAAGAAACATTGTTTGACATCTGTAATTCAATTTTATCTATAATAAGGAATTTTAATCAAACTAAATCTAAAAGTTTCATTGACAAGTGAAAATAAGTTCAATAAGACACAATTAATTTGTTTAAATGGAGATTGTGATCAGAATATTAAAACTTAATTGTTTACAGTTAAAGAAAAAAGTTACGAATTATATGTTCCAATCTGAATTGAAATTAGACTGGTATATTCGACTCGTCTTCGGTACACCTCAATACAAGGAAGTGTATCATAGAGAAGTGGGATTCTTTTTCTCTTGCCATTATTTTGACTTGCACAGCAATTTATATTTTTAGCCTAAATTTCAAATCATAATACATATTTGTGCATGTGTCTGCTTTCAGTGTACTTTTTAGGGACTTTAAGTGATTCACCACCCTTTGAACAAATGTATTTTGAGATCCTCAAAGGAATCCTAGATTTGTCAAGGTATCACATCTTCCTATAATTGAATGTAATGATTATGTTTTCAAGATTTTAAAGGAGATTATTCTGTCTACAAAGCGAGATCATTTTATCTGTCCTTAAATTTTTAACCAAGCTATATACACTGCATGCAGATAATTTTGTTTCTTAAAAAATTGTTATAGTATTTAAACATCTTTTTATGCATGGTTGTATATGTACATGTAACTGAACTTATGAAGTACATGTATATGTGTTCAGTGTTTTATTATGTAAAATCTACTTAGGGGTACAACTACATTTACAAATTATGTACATGCATACAAAGGCACAAACACAATTTCTACCTCAAAACTTTCATCAGATACAAGTCAAAAAATTTAAGATTATAAGAATTAAGCTAATAATTATACATGTAGCAAATCTTAGAAATATTTTCATGAAGAGATACATTATTGCTTATGCTATCACTTTGCCTGTCTTGGTTGAGTATATAGTACACTTGTAGATGACACACACTGTTTCATGGAATACTGAATCTTAATTACTGACAAATTGTATAATTTCATAATATTACATTTTTTGTTACATACTAAATAAGTGCATGATTTTTTTCCTTTTAGAAGCCATGTTTTAATTGCTGCCCATCAAATAGTACTGTGTCTTGCATGTGTAAATTGTAAGTATTCAATGTCTTAGTATAAATCGTTAGTATTTTGAAGCATGATGTTACAGTTAGTTTATTATGTCTCCCCTCTTCCAGGGGGATCGAGACATTGTTTTGGTATTTTCTGTCTGTCCATCTGTCTGTCACAAATTCTTGTGAACGCTTCTCCTCCTACCGTATATGGCTTATCCGCTAGACTTGAAACTTTGTACAATGCTTCAATGCCATATGGAGATGTGCATATTGTTGGGACGGGAGGATCCAATTATTTTCCTAAAAGTTATAGTGGATCTAAGAGGGGTGGAAGATGTTTAAATAGCTTGTGAATGCTTCTCCTCTGATATGGATTATCAGAGTTAGACTTAAACTTTTCACAATACTTCAATGCCATTTGCAGATTGACATATATTGTAGGGATAGGAAGATCCAATTGTTTTCATAAAATCTTAGGGGTGGAGGGTATAAAATAATTTGTGAACACTTCTATATGGCTTATCGGAGTTCATAAATGCTTATATGCTTCTGCTCATGCTTTCTCCTCAATACCATACAGTACAATAAGGGGCAGTTTCATTTGAAGAACTTCCAATTTGGGGAGCTCAGGGAGACATTTGTATTTCCTAATAAACAATCTTTTGTTTCAAATTGTGATTATGGTATTTTTGTTTCTCTTCTATAAAATGTTAATTATATTAAATATTTATTTTGAAAAAAAATCATAAAATATATATGTAAAGTTATAATTAAAAATTTTCTTTCTGGTAAAATAGGCATAGTGTATATGCAGTGTAGGTAGAGATAAATCACATAGCAAAGAAAAATTCCAAATTGAATTTAGCTCACATGAGCTGAAAGCTTGAAAGAGCAATTCTGATCACTTTTTGCTGTCATCAGCCCATCTGTACAACCTTTTTAACTTCTTCTCCAGAACCATAGTGTTAATTTCAGCCTAACTTGCCACCCTTCACAGGGGAGATAATCACAAAATAGGGTGGGTTCATTAAAAGTCTTCTCAAGAACCACAGGGCCAGAAGAGCTGAAATTTACAAGCAAGCTTCCTGGCATAGTGTAGATTCAGGTTTATTAAAATCATGACCCCCTAGGGATAGGATGGGGCCACAATAGGGGATCAAAGTTTTACATGCAAAGGTATAGGGAAAATCTTTTAAAAATCTTCTCAAGAACCACTGGGCCAGGAAAGCACAAATTTACAAGAAAGCTTCCTGACATAGTGCAGATTCAAGTTTGATAACACCATGGCCCCCGGGGGTAGGATGGGGCAACAATTGGGGATCAAAGTTTTACTTACAAATATATAGGGAAAATATAACATCTTCTCAAGAACCAATGGACCAGAAAGTAAGACAAAAGTTTATATTTACGTGAAAGCTCCCTGACATAGTGCAGATTCAAATTTGTTAAAATCATAGCTCCCAGGGGTAGGATGGGGCCACAATAGGGGATCAAAATTTCACATACAAATATACAAGGAAAAATCTTTTGATTTTTTTTTAAAGAATCACTGGGCCAGAAAGTCTTACATTTATGTCAAAGCTTGCTGACATAGTGCAGATTTAAGTTTGTTAAAATTATGGGAGGTATCATGTTCTTAGTTATTGGAAACAACATAAATTCTAATGAACTTTAAATTTTAATTTTTTTTGGCTCAAAAGTTGGAGGAGGCAGCTGCCTCCTCCGCCTCCATGTAATTTACGGCCCTGTTAAACTACTCCTGACATAGGAAAACTATATTGTGTGAACCCTGTTTGATAGATATCAAACTTCGTACATTTGTCTCCCCCCCCCCTTTTTTTTTACTAGACATTCTAAATCTAAACCTGACCTTTTTCAATATTTATTACTATACCAGGAAAGGGGGGGAATGTTTTTTTTTAACCTGGGGCTCTGAATTTCTGGGTTTGACCTTCTCCATAGCACTAGATCCCCTGAATTTCAGGGTTTGACCCTCTCCATAGCACCAGATCTCCTGAATTTCAGGGTTTGACCTCTCCATAGCACCAGATCTCCTGAACCAGGGGCTCTGAATTTCTGGGTTTGACCCTCTCCATAGCACTAGATCCCCTGAATTTCAGGTTTTGACCCTCCCTATAGCACCAAATCTCCTGAACCAGGGGCTCTGAATTTGACCTTCTCCATAGCACTAGATCCCCTGAATTTCAGGTTTTGACCCTCTTTATAGCAGCAGATCCCCTGAATCAGGAGCTTTGAATTTCACAATTTTGGTCAGGGTCTTTCTTATTATTATGCCCTATGTTGGTTGTACACAGTTTCATAGTCTGATCCAAGTCTTGAAGATTTTCAAAAGAAATGACACATCTTAACTATATGGACCATAAAGCCCACCCCAGCACCAGAACCCCCAACCCAGGGGCCATGCATTTCACGGTTTTAGTAGACACATCCTAAGATTTTGAACACCCCCCCCCCCAAACCTATGCCCTAGTGTCCATGAAATTCACAAGTTTAGTTCCTTTTACCCAAAGTATTCCAAATCAAATTATGCTTAAATGTTAATGCAGAGGCAGTGGATGACTATGAATCCCAGTATGTCACTTGAATGAGTCGGGTGAGCTAAATTTACAATTTAACCAAAATAAACATTACAAAAGTGCTGGAGAGAGGAATTCTATTTGGTTAACACTTCATGCAAAGAAATTGTACATACTGAAATAAAGACAAATCTATTTATTATTACATAGAAAAAAAATTTATTTTCTAAAATACTTTTTGTTGACAATAACTTACATGATATGAAACATTAGAAATATATTATGACATTTTAACTAGATCAGTGATCATTTTGTGTGACAATAAAATTGCATAAACTTACATACAATATACAACAAAAAAAACTTTGATATGGATAAATGGAATGTATCCTGAAAACGGTATCGTATGTACTAACTCAAACCAAGCGAGGATTTCTATTGGAAAAAAGAAGTGACCACAACCCCAGCTAGTTTATGAGTAATGTGAAATCATTCACAGGCTGCTCAAAGACAAGGAAATGATCTTGTTTGGAAGAATAGGTACATAATCTGATAAACACATTCGCACATGGCTTTCACATACCGGTACTTGGTATTTTAAAATAACCTCTTTAGAACCCCATAGAACACAATGGCCCACTATAGATAAAGAGATGTTGAGTAAAAGGTGAACATTTCTGTTTTGTGAGTATTTTTGAGTTTCTTACAGAAGAAAATGACCCTTATTTAACTGTAAAAATTGTCTGCATTAATATGGAATAACAAGGTCAAACAGACGCGACAAAACACACTTTTGGCGTGGTGGAAATGCTTGCGTAAAGATGCATCTGAATAAAGTTTGTATGAAATCAGCCATCTTCGAAAATAAGCTACATGCATACCAGGACAAATGCAAATGGACATGATCAATGCTATATGTGCTGGCCAATGGCCCATTACAAAACGGAATATGAAAATACATCCTTTATTTTCCTTTGTACAAACTACACATACAATGAGTCGTGATAGAAAATGTATACAGCACTGATACTGATATATACACAGGTAAAAACACAATGCCTGGTTATCACAGTTTGTTTACATTGTGCAGGTTACCATGACAATGACATCTAGTCCCATGACCTTCACTTACACATGGATACTGGGAAACCTCGATATAGATTAGTGTCATAAGAGACAGTTGGACTGGTTAAGACAAAAATATAACATAAATTCATCCATTTACAATGGATTATGCAATACAAAAAAATACCCTTGTATAAAACATTTACACAAAAAAATTTGATTTTGAGTCGTGTTCAATATGAATCTCATACTAATGTGTAAAAAAAAAAATGAGTATTTTCTAGCTAAAGTTTCAAAATGGTGCATAATTAAATTTAATCAATTTCTGATTAACAATATGGAGTACGCAAAGGGCTATTATTGAGTTTGATTTTCATAATCTTTTACAGATTTGTATATACATTCTCCAATAAGTAAAAATCACTCATAAATTTTCTGCATTTGGCCAGATGGTTTTTAAGTCAATTTTTTTCTTCCTTGTTATTTCCAGGCATAGCTGAAGAACCATCATTATGATCAAATTATTAAGACATAAAAAAATTTCACAACTTTATCCACATCAGTCAGAATCATCATCGTAATTATTGTACATGTCTGCCAATTTTGAGAATTTTGGTCCCCATTCGTTCAGGAAATCGTAGTCTTGATCTCCTCCGGAAGACGTCGTATTTAGCGAACTCAGGGAGCCTGCATCACTTCCCTCCCCCTCATACTGGAAATCACGCAGCGTGTCATGGGGCGGGGCATCAGGGTCATCATTTGCATCGTCAAGACGATCTGTGATAAAGTTGCCAATAGTGCCTGCCGGTTGGCCAGCTGTATAACAGAAAGGAAATACAGCTTCACAAATATGTCTTTATCCATCAATCAGGGCAATGAATGGTCAACACACCCCAACGATGTTAACGAGTACAGTGTACTTTATACAACTTTAAAAATATGATTAACGAGAAACTTAATAGAATTATCAGCACTGATCCAAAACTGTATAAGAAAGTGTAATATTTTGGGTTTTTTAAGCTATAAAACACTCATAGCATTCACTTCTTTATCTAATCATACATGTAGTCTCGATTATCAGTACAGGCTTAAGAAATAAATTTCATTTTTGAAAATACATGAGGACATGAACTGTGGCGCTTTACACCAGCATGTTTCATGAAGCGCGTTAGTATGCTGGCATGAAGTGCTGCTGTTCATACCCTCATATCTTTTCAAAAATGAAATTAATTTTTCATATTTACATTTTACTTTCATTTTTGTCGAAATATTCCAAGTCGATAAATAGCTGTTCTATATTTATCAAGATTCATACGCACATTGTACACATTGATGAAGAAATGGCCATCATTTCAATTGGTAAAGATATATATCAAAGGTAAAATCATCGGAAATGTAAATGTTACATAATGCATTTCAGTATTGGTGTAATATCATCAAATACAGAAAACTAGAACGACTGGACTAATGAGAGTACTTACATTTCAGAGGACGACTGTGAGAGGCCATGATTGGTTTATCCATCCGTGTCATGTCTGCCGGCTTTCTCAAGCGATTTATGTCATAACCTTCGTGATCATCCTCACCTGATTCAGAGACAAGATAACGAGTGTAATATTAAATGTTCGTTCATCATGAGATACAGAGCTTTCTGCATAGAGGATAAAAGTCAGCTATCACAGATCATTTAGTTAACATTTAGCATTCATTCGTGATATTTACACCACAGTGACAGGATTTTGCACGACTTGTGTGAACAGAGTTAGACAGAGCAACAGTTGACCAAAGTTATGTCCCTTGTGAGGAAAACCAACTTTTAATTTCTGTACACTACCTAAGGAATTTAAGAGAAAATGTGAATTTTTCAAATTAATCAATCTATTGTAATTCTGTAGACAAATTTTGCCTACAAATTTTGATCCCCCATTGTGTTCCAACCTAAGGCCCCTATGCATTAATTCAAGCAAATTTGAATCTGTAACAGTGACAGTCTGAGAATGCGTGCATATTAATATCACCAATCATGGCCCTGTTGTTCTTGAGAAAACACCTAATCTGTGTCATTATCTACAGTGTTGATTTCACCCAAGTATACCGACAGGAATGTTACAATTGTCATGTAAAGATAAACTGCATTGATCTGATGGACCATATTCTTTTGGCATCTGAGTGGTGAAAATGCCAAATTCCAACACAGTAGTGATTTAAATCTCTGTTGAATAAAAAAAATGTTCTGCACATTTTTCGGATGCCATATTTGTTGTTTTAGGTGTATGTAAATTTCCAACCGAAATTAGAAATTTGTAATCGGTGCATCGAATGGCAAGAATTGCAATTACACCGAAATTTTTGGTGCACCACACAGCCCTATCACAAGCAGAAAATGATTTATAATCAATGAATGTTAATTATCAAAATTTTTATGTTAAAATGTATTTCATCAGAATTTTGATTTAAAAAATCACAGCACCTGTGCAGTTGAAAAAAACTAAAGTGATACTATATAATTATCAATATCCTTTTACCTGCGCCATCCTCGTCATAATCAACAATATTTTCACGAATGTCATAGTCTTCTTTCTCATAATTCATTATATTTTTCTGATCAGCTGCCCTTCTTTGTTTTTTCACAAGGAGGAAAGCCACAATTACCACCACAACTAAATGGGAAAAAACAACATATCCCTTATAAAACATTATTAAGATTGAATAAAAGTACCCAAAAGACAGCACCAGCCAACACTTTTTTATTACATTAATTATGAAATGACTGGTTCATTACAATTATGTACAGTAAATCATGGATAGAGAACACGCTTATAATGAATTCCTGGTTACAGCAAAGTGATTTTTATTCCCTGTACATTAAATTATTCAACATTTTTAACATGCCATAATGTAGTCTCTTCATTATAAACTCCATTAAATATGGCCTATTCATTGTTTTGCACTGAATAAATCTTAATTTTTAAATACATGTAAGTTTTGATTGCTTGTACAGATGTCTACGAAAATTTAATAATGTGTACAGTGTAACCTTCCACAATTTTTAACATTCTGACTCCAAGAAATGTCTGCATGTTAAAAATCAGAGAGGGTCACATTACAAAAAAAAGTTTCTAAATGTGTATCTTGAAAACTAATGGATGATACCCTAAATCCTACTAAATACATGTATCTGAATTAGAATTGAAACAGATGACATGTGTACTTACTGATGGCTAGGATTATCAGACCGATGACCAGTCCAATGACCCAGTCCGAGTTCCCAGCATCAGACACAACGGGTTCTTTGTAAACGTTACACAATCGCCCCTCCATGTTGGGGGAACATCGACAGTAATAGCCGTGCTCAGCGTTAGATTTGTCAGAGACACAGGTTGCCTGGTGGTGACAGGGTGAGTTCTGGCAGTAGTCAATGAACACACAGGTAGCTCCAATTTCTTGGTGGTGTTCTGGGCACCTGAAAGATAACACAGTGATGTCCTTATAAAAAGTATTGGTCAAATCAGTGAAAAATCTGATGAATACACATACAACATTTGGTCATTTGTATATACATGTATTTACATTTCCAATCTTTTTGCCATTGATATCTCTACAAATTGTAATGATAGCCATTTCCTCATGAATGTGGTAGCAATGCACATATGAATACATATGAAAATAGGATGTCTATCTTAATGGCTGGAAATTCAGGCAAAAAGGAAAGTAGAATGTAAATACAAGAAATAATCTTCATTTCTGAAAATACATGAGGGTATGAACTGCAATACTTCATGCCGGCTTACTTTTTATGAAGCAATAACATACATGAAGTACGCTGATGTGAAGTGTCGCAGTTCATACCCTCATGTATTTTCAAATTCTTAAATGTACTTTCATGAAAAAATTAATGTAGGCTTGAACTTCATTCATTTACTACCACCACAATACATTTGACTATTTCCAAGATGGTGGTATGTGGATTATTATTAGAAGAAGAGTTTCCTACATGCATGTAATGGTACTGTTATTGACACGTCAGAGATAAGATTTACGATCAATATTAATTAAATATTGATTCCAACTCTAATTTTTGGCAAGTTTAAAAATTGTAAATATTACCATAACTTGCCAAATATAATATGCAGTTGTGTCTAATACACCCCCCTCCCTTTAGGGTCTGAAAATTGGAGAAAAACGCATTTCTAATGTATAATACGCAGCAAAATTTTTTACCAGTCCGTAATCTTAACTATATACATGTACTTTACAGTAATTTTCAGGAAATATTTTCTGTATGATTTGTTTTTTCACTTAATGAAAAGTGTGAAAATAATTCTTTGGTATATCTATAACCTGAGGGGGTATCTGACAAAATCAAGCGACAAGAGCAGAATAGATAAATGTTCTGCTAAAATCCTCTCTTTTTAAACTACTTACACACACTTATGAAGACCCCACAAGGGGAAACAAATCTTCCCATATGTTGCACACGTATTTCCATTGCAGTCATCACGACTACAATCATTCGTTGTCCTTGTCTCCGTCACCATCTTTACGTTAGAATTCTGGTTGTTTTCTGCTGAAGTCACCGGGAACCATTTCATATCCATACGGATGTCAGTTAAACAGGCTAAAAATAAATTTGTTTAATGAAATTATCTGATTGGTTGTTGACATGGCACTCATATGAGTCATCACTGGTTTCATCATTAATACTTACAGTTTTCCAGGTCCTTGGGATTAGTCTGATCAATAGTCTTTGAGTGTTCATAGCTGACCTCTGCTCCCGCATATACCTGGGTGTTTTTGACGACGAGACTCTGATATTTAGAGTCAGCAGTTGTCTCTACATACAATGGGCCTTCACCTCCATCTTGTGATAGGATAATGCTTCGTCCCTGACGACGGAAGTACAGGGTGTGCCAATATCCATCTGCTGCAGTCACATTGACCATCTGAAGGACTTTGTTCCCATCTCCAAGGTTATATAGGACTTGTATTACATTCTCTACAATCTGAAAATAAAATAAGCTTTCAATTAATAGCTGTCTGTGTTCAACTTATTCTAAAGAAACACAGTCTAATATTAGCAATTCATAATGATTACTTTCATGACAACAAAAATACACATGCATGCTATTTTCTATCGTCCATGAAACCTTGATATACAGTTTTCTACCAATCAGAGAACCTCACCTCTAGTTTAATGAACTCTCCAATGCCCTCGCCAGTGACGTGGAAGATCATGCCACTTTTGTCACGTGTCCTGTACATCAGCTGGATGTCCATTGTCCTACTGACGAGGCTGTCAATGAACTGCTTTTGTAACATCCAGTCCATGTAACTCTGAGTCTGGAAAAACTTCTCAGTGGTCTCTGATAAAGACAAGGAATCAAATGAGTATTAACAAGATTACCACAAAATCTCCACACCCCACTCCATCTCCACATACTGCGAGCTGTGTAAACAACTACTGGTATAGCTCACACACAAAATCTCCACACCCCACTCCATCTCCACATACTGCGAGCTGTGTAAACAACTACAGGTATATATAGCTCATACACAAAACTATTGCATCCTTCATGTAAGTTTCATTGGTTACTGCAAACTGTAAACATACCAAAAACAGACATTTCTGTTCTATCTAGTGAAATATATTAGTTTTGAGACGTACTCAGTTCACAGGTGGTTCCGCGGTAACCTGGGTTACAGATACAGCGGATGGATTGTGGGAGGGCCACCAGTTCACACTTTCCTTCTTCTCCACATTTCTTTGGTTGATTGGCTGGGCTTTCACAGGCATTGTCCTCCTCCGGGCAGCCGTCACGACTTCCGGGATAAAAGTTCTTGGTGTAGAGGTTATACAACTGACAAAGGAGAGAACTTTGTCATTCAACATTATTGTGTTTCACAAAATAAAGATTTTACCTAAGGGTTATAATATTTCACAGGAGAATAGTTGTTAAGTTATTCAGTGCTCTAGAAATTCGTTAAAAACATGGCAGTTATCTGAACATATTCTAACAATTCAGCATTGAAAATTTCCAGACCACGTTGCGATTTCAGACATGACTAAAAACTGAATTTATTTGTCAGTACCTCCCCGTTGTGTCTCATGTTTCGTACGCAGCCCTTGAATTTCTGGTTACTGACACCAGCAGGATAGGCGGGACTGATGTACCGCCCACCCATCTGTAATGGGGCATTCACGTTCAGGAAGATGTGCTCTCCACGAGTGGATCCACTATTCTCACAGGCAGTTCTGTCCTGGTTCTCACCATCCTGACTGTCAGCTGACAGACAATGATCCACAGTCAGTGTCACAAACTGTCAAAAAAAATAACACCACATGCAGGTGTATAACAAATCAAATATGTAACATACTTTCAAAAGCATACAAGTTTTTGTTTGTATCATGCAATTTGATTGGCTGCGCAAAATATTTTTCAACAACATAACTTGCTACATGTACGTAAAACATGGTGACATTCTTAGACGAAACATTTTTCTTTAAATTTTATCGTTGGCCAAAAACATAATCAAAAAGGTATTTATCAAATTATAATAAAATTGTAGAATTAAATAGTATGGAAGGAATTTAACCTCAAGGTGTGTTACTCCATACTGGATGGTTTACGTAAGTTTAAGGAGGTATACTACATCGTCATAATGACTGACTTCCTTTCCAAGCATGAATGGAAATACAAATACAGTATAATCTGTCTAAACCGGCTATGTGTGGTTCCAAAGAAATTGGCCGGTTTGCACAGAGTCCGGAGTGCAGAATGTTGACAAGAATGAGAGTTGCTTCCCTTGTATTCACTATCTATGCATACGTGTGTAATGATTGCTAACGTTTTAATATATCACGAAAGAATTCAAAATGTAAAAATATAAATGTCAGTGTTTTATTGTCGTGCTCATTTGAAAAAGTTTCAATTTTTATTAAACAGTTTAAAATCTGGGAATTATTCGCGCAATTTTCTGTTGGTAAATTGTCAATTTCGTCTACATCATCGCCGTTATCAAGTGCTACATTATGTACGTTCGTCAAGTTTGTGTTGTGTTCGTTTAAAATTTGTCTTTCCCAGCTTTCATTGTAAATGTATCGCTTTCAACTGTCTCAATTTGTGAAACGGAAACTAATGTAATGGCGAGTGATCGACCGGACATGGCGAGTTGTGCTAACTAACTGCATATCATCACTGTCTGACTCGCCGTAGAGCTCCGAGAAGTCCAAGAGGGGAAACTCTGCTTTTGGAAAACATAACGGGATTGTTGCCGATTTTGTTTCATTCCAAGAATGTATCGAATTCATCGATTAATTGAACTTTGTCTTTTAATGTCAGTTCTCGTCTCTGTCGTTAGGGGGAGGGCGCCATTACCTCGTGCGTGGTGCTGTCATAATTGAAAAGTGCACCCCATAAAAATCAGGTTTTATTTTAAACTGATCGCGACTCATCACCAGTTGCACTCTTTTACTTACCTGTGGCTTCCCTTGAGACACCCTTTGTGTACACTGCATGTGATCGACCGAATACCGACAGGTTGGTCATAGTGGGGTGGGTGGTTTAAATGCGATAATTAGAGCTAATTACGAGCAGTTGGGACCTTGCGTACACCGAATACAATTGACCGCAACAATTAGGGTGGTGTATCATCGAGAGGCCGGTTTACACAGGATAATTAAAGTTAATTGATAGCAGTTGGGACTGTGTAAGCCGGCCGATATACAGAATACGCAGTATCCGGAGTACAGGGAATTATTAATAAAGGATTTGTTAAAGAAATGTTAGGGACTATATTTTATGGCCGGAATTGACAGAGCGCCAGAGTACTCAGGGGCCGGTTTGGACAAATTATACTGTATCAGCAATATTTGACTATTCTGCTTAGATTTACTAGTAATTGCCTAGCTGAGCAGCGCAGTAGGTTAGCATGTCGAAGTTGCTGAACTGTAGATCGCGGGTTGAAGCCCAGCATGGTTTTTTAAAAAAAAATCTTTTTTCAGATATTTTCTACTAAAACTGCTTTTATTGACTAAATAAAGTAAATTGAAAGTTTTCAATTTCAAAATACATTGTAATATCAAAATATTATTGTAGATACATGTAAAATTTCTCTGGTGTAGTATTCCTCCTTAATCTCTTAAAAACTATTTTAAACAGGTGATACCTTCCACAATACATGCTTTCATCATGTAAACCCATACATGTTAAAGAAGAGAATTTCAACTGCAAAACTTACCTTGCCCTGCCTTCTGATATCAATCTTGTGCCATTTTCCATCATTGAGTGAACTCATTTTTAGAACACCCTTGGAGTCCCTACCATTCAGGGTCAAGGTCACGCTTCCTGATCCATGGTCCATTACCAGTTCTGGATAACCTCCGGCTAACTGAAGGTACATGAAATCTTGAGGAGCATTAGGATCCAGAGTCGTTACAGGTCCGCTGTACAGGATCAGACCGTCTGCCTTTGTGGTGATGATTTCGATGCTGGTGAGGGAATTTTCACACTGTTGTAGAGGTTCGTAAATGGCATACCCTGTACCATCAAAGCCCTGCTTGGTCACCTGACAGCGAGGTCCATCAAATCCTGCCAAGCACTCACAGCTGCAACAGATAATAACAATATCTAAAATATTATAATATTTCAAACTTTGGATAAATCCCAAAACCAAAGAGCATTTTCTTATCAGAAATCCTATACTGAGGAAGACCCGAGAGTAGTGCTTAGAGACCCACTTCTGTTGTGAGCCACTGTTAACTTTTCTCTTTACCTGATCACATCCCAGGCATTCATTTTACAAGTCCCTCCGTTCAAACAGTAGTTTGGGGTACAGGATTTGACATTGGTTGACACCGTACAGGCACATTCAGCAACAACACTGGTTTTGACGCCCACCACAGACTGTCCATTAGTTGTCACCATGTTTGGCTCGTCGTATACAATCAGTTTATTGTTACATCCTCCTCCTTCACAGATTTCGCGGTAACACATATCAATTCCAACCATAGCAATGGTGGCACCGGTGTCTTGTTGAAACTGAAAATTAAGGTAAAATAACATTAGGAAAAGAATCTTTTACCCGATAATTCTGCCATATGCATGCGACGGATTACAAACCAATATATCATTACAAACAGTCTGAGAGAAGTAGGAAAATACAAAGTGACAGTGACCCACTGACCTCATTTCTGTACTGGTTCACGATTCCGTCTAACTGACTTCCCTGGAAATATGGAGATCCGTAAGCAGCAAATCTTGCATCTGTGTAATCCACGTCATCGACAGTGGACTTTAAAACAGAGATTATCTGGACGTTGTCAATTGATGGAACCCCCAGCTTGTCCTTCATCCGCAGTCGGAACTTTGTGTACGGACTCTCTCCATTGGAAGGTTTTTTAATGAATTCCTCCGGTGTGGTACCTAGTGTTTAAAAAAATCAACAGGTTTATAAAGCCATGGTTACCCAGATATCATGTTCATCACCATTACCTTCAAATATTGCAAATGGTAAAAATTTCATAAGATTGAAGAAGGGAAAGCATTATTTCTCCCGTCTTGATTTCCAGTGGGGTTTATAATTAACAAGGGACATAACTCCTGCAAATGCTGAATTTCTAATGGATCTTAACATTTTCTTGAATTTGGACAAAAACTGACAGAAATCAATATATAATTCAAAGCTGCACACAAACATTTTCTTACTACTTAGACACATGAAATATTTATTGTGCACCCTAATAATATATTGTATAATTTTTATAAATGAATGTTTGTTTAAGAACAATTTTTGTTTTAATGTTTCAAAATATTTTGAAAATATTTTTGTATTGGTAAAGTAATATAACCATATAAAATAATACAGATGCACAAGTCATCACCATTTGAATTGTTGTTATGGTTTTCTAGTTTTCATTCAATATTCATCCTTCACATTTGTAATAAAAATCTGTATAAAGACAAAGGGGGCAAGTTGAAATTGTTTCAATCACCTTGCTTTTCAATTTTTTCAAACACCATTACTTACTTGAAATTATTGAATAAGAATATACTTATATCAAGCTTTTAAACAGATCAGTACTATATTTTTCATATTATATGAAATTAATTTGAGAATTGTGCACATGAATTTTACAGAGTGATTTCCCTTTTTAATACTTATTGCCATGAGAAAACCACACCTGACAATTTACTGCTATTTTGTTTCATTGACTGGACTCACAGGTCCTTCATTCATTGTCTACTCTACCTGGGAAAATTTCTTAGAAATATCTGCAAATCTGACTGATCCCAGACTTATTCCTCCTGGGTAATATGTAAAAATTTCTAAAAAAAAAAAAAAATTACCTGCAAGTCTCATTGATCCTGGGTGATATGGAAAATTTATAAAAATTACCTGTAAGTCTGACTGATCCCGACATATATGGCGCCTCCTCTGGTAACTCAGTGATGTAGACTGTTACCGTGGAGACAACGTTAAGATTGCTGAACACCCTGTCAAAGATTTTGACCTGCAGTGGGTAGCCCGTTCTAGTGGGGGGAACATGCTCCAGCATTCGGATCATTCCCGAATCCTTGTTAACACTGGAAAATATACAACAAGCTTCTACATCAATCAACACGCATCATTGTTTGGGGTAAATGTTTCTGGCTCTTTTACAGAAAGGTTATTTTTATTATATAGCTAACGTATTTAGTTGTTAAATTATATCCCTTTTCACTCAAAATACTCCAAAATAGACGAGAATGCATCAATATTGGCATCTAAGGTGAAGGTGTGCAATATCGGCATGCATTTCTTAACTGTTCAATATTAAACCTGTCATTAATGCATGAAGCAAACTGATTTTGTGAATGGGGGGCATCATAATTTATGTACAGTAAAACATTTTGTTTAAATGAATAAATATGATATCAAATACCGGCTCTGTCAGATTCAGAGGACCGTCGTCTGCCATTTTGACTTGTTTACGTCGTTACGGTAACGTTAATATTGAACGCTCATACTTGGAATGTTTCGGGGGCACACATTTTACGCAATTGAAAGTTAGCGTTCAATAAATTCTCAGGATATTGAACGCCAACATTCTCTAGATTTTACGCAGATTTTATAATAAGACTATTTATTAGCTATATAATAAAATTGTTTATTATCACCAATATCAGGAATACCTGCGTAATATTGTTTATCCTGCTTCAGACAAATTTGTAGATAAAGATTAGATAATGACACCCCGAAGTTTTCAATACATCCTCTCCGTGCAGAGGTTGCAATTGTGATGCGCCCCGAAGTCTCTGTGTATTAGTCAGACAGCTACTGTAGCTTACGTATTTGCTTTCAATGTATGTCTGCATTTAGTTTTAATAATGTACCTGATTTATTTCATTCTATTTTTCATATCTTTGTGATGTTTCTATATCGTGATTATATCATGTACAATGTGATGCACATTTAATATGGTATTCAATTTCTTATTGAATTTATCAAAAATGTTATGGAAATCTTAACAAATTTTCTAAAGGTTTTCAGCGGGAACAATTCGTTACAGTCAGTTTGGGACATGATATGGTGACATCCAGGGTGTGAAATGGAAATCCATATTGGGACTCGCCTTCGCCTTGCCCAATATGGATTTCCATTTCATATCCTGGATGACTCCGTATTATGTCCCAAACTGACTGTGTAGCTAATAGTATCACCACTGCGACATTCACACATGTAATCTTTACACTTGTACAGATAACCTTCAGCACGGCAAGGCTACATTTCTCCATGTACCTAAATTATGCAAATCGTCATCAACTTACGTAAAATACATCAAGCCTTGCACTGGACCCAGAAGAGTGAATGTTTTATCATCTAAATCATCATCATCCAAGTCTGTATCGGACACTTGGCCGATGTCAATGTTACCAAATAACCCTGAAAGTCATTATCAATCAACACATGTACATACATTTATATCAAGAGGTGCTGTTAACATTCATCAATCATCTGTTGGTATCAATAAAACCATGTATTTTTAATACAGAGATTTAAATCCTTAATTCATATTAATAATCATTTGTCAATTGATATTAAGAGATGATTGATGATATATCAAGAATTTCAATTAAAGACACAAATATGGAATTTTCAATATATCCATGCTATATAATTATCTGCTATGTCTTTCTATATCAAATGGAATTTTTTATATTCATAATGAAAATATTTGATTTCAAAATTCTTTTTATCAAATATTTGAATTATTAACACATACATGTATGTAAAAATATATCAAATATTCCTTTATAATTTTATATAAATTTTTCTTACTTACTTCTT
>NC_079164.1:40553018-40633018 GCF_947568905.1 Ostrea edulis
TGGACTTCGGCTTGCTGCTGCTGTTGGTTTCCACCTGGCTGCTGACCCTACAGAGAACATGTAAACACTGACTACACTGTAACACAGCATGCTTCATCAGTAACAGGCAATGCATCTCAAATTGTATCCTTATTAGATAGAAAACTAAAGAAAAGGTGGATTAAACACTTTTACTGTCATCTTTGAATTATCATTTGAAGTACCGTTTATGTAACTAATAGATCTAAAGAAGAATAGGCCTTAATAATCCCACTAACTAATATAATGCTAAGTCATGCCATCATTTAAAAAAAAAAATAGTGCCTCATTCACACAAAAATGCTTTAAGGTTAATTGATCCTCATTTGATGTCATAGTTTTTTGCAAAAATCTTTATCAAAATCTTTATCAAAGTAACCTTTGCACATGATAGAAATATATCTTTCAGAAGAATTTTATTCACTGCATAAAATAAAAAATCTAGTAAACTATTGATTTTGAAAAAGTTTATATTTTCCATAGATAATCAATTCTTTGTAATTAAAAAATGTTGTCAAGGGCAATAACTCCTATGTTGGTATTTCTTCTACTGTATGTCTATTATACATGATTTCCCTAATATCCACAATTAATTTATACATATTTATGAATTAATATTTTTTTTAAAACTGTTGACATTTAAAATTTGTCATTTCAACAAGTTTTTATCTATTTTAATTATTCTGTATAACGAAAATGTGTGATTTTCTGATGTTAACATATACTTCCATTTTAAAAATGTGGCAACATACACATTTTCTTTGGTTATTGATTAAATTTAACTATATTGAATGGAAATTAATACAGATTTTGCACTTTTAACCATTAATATTGATAAGTCACATGAGGATCGACCCACCTTAAATTCATCTCAAATTAATTTCTTTCATATTCATGCAAAAGTGAACCAAATTTACACTGTTTTCACACAGCAAGAGTTAGGTATAGCTCACTGTGGTACAATGGGTTACAGAAAAGCTGGGCACCTGTGGATTTACTTTGTGATAATTTGCTATATATGTCAAATGAATCATTTCTACAATTTATAAAGAATTTGGTTTAAAAAAAGCAGATTAAAAAGCAAAGAAAAATGTTCCAAATATTCATCTGAAAAGCTTGTTAACAGAAATAAATTTCATTGTTTTATCATTAAGTAAATCATTCAAATTCTCGTCTGTTTTCGTAAACTCCAATGAGTCTGGTAAAGACATGCCATGTCAGAAGGAGGCTTACCAAATTATATTAGGCTAAGAGGAACACACCTCCAAAATGACTGAAAATTGAATTTCCGTTCAAACTGAAAGATTTTTGCAGGCCAAATGTTTGATAAGTATATTAGTAGTTGACAGGAAAATGGTTTTGGGGTGCTTCTGAGAGGAAATGAAAAGACTTTTGTACACCATTTTTCAAAAATGATGATTGATGACCAAAGCGAGTGGACTGAGCAGCTGCTACTCTTCTGATATTATCACTATACCTTCTTCAGTATTGTTAATGAAGGACCAGATTCTCTACATATTGTACCTCTGATCTAACTACACATCCGTTTTCGAAGGTTTGCTATGTATACAAGACTTTGGTGGTCACATGTTACTGTCAGAATTTACTACACTGAGTCTCTTGTATAAAAGTGCCCCTTTAGTGGTGACATTTGTAACTGTGAGAATTTACTACACTAAGTCTCTTGTATAAAAGTGCCCCTTTGTTACTGTGAGAATTTACTACACTGAGTCTCTTGTATAAAAGTGCCCCTTTAGTGGTCTTTGTTACTGTGAGAATTTACTACACTAAGTCTCTTGTATAAAAGTGCCCCTTTGTTACTGTGAGAATTTACTGCACTGAATCTCTTGTATAAAAGTGCCCATATAGTGGTCTTTGTTACTGTGAGAATTTACTACACTGAGTCTCTTGATCGGTAGAGTTTATAGAATCAGACGAGCATCTGGTTCAAGGAGACTAACAGCTGTGTAAAGTTTATGTGTGACATTTTGAAATTGTATATGGATATAGCAAATTATGGATGTAACAAAGCAAATTAATGAAACCACACATTATCCCTGTTTATACCAAGTTTGACTGTAAATTGGTGATAAATCTAAGAAAAAGAGAATTTTAATTTTGTGAGACAGGTGAAGTGGAAAATTTTCTGACCAAAGCATGGTACTTATGGCCTTTGAGAGTTCTTTATCATGCCAATGCCTACCGTGACACAGAATCTCTATTTTTAAGGTTATATCCAAAAGACCTATGACTAATGCAAATACGTATTTTGAAATTCCTTGCATATTAAGCAGAATCTACTGTGTCGACATTTCATTGGCTATTTTGTGATTGTAGTCATTTTATAAGCATGAAAGATTACTCTTGAGCATCAAAGTCATCAAGATTAAAGTTGAGAGCCTTCATGTGCTTCGGCGAAAGATTAACTGTTTAACACAACAATACAGATCAGGGTTTAATAATGATTTGTCAAGTGCATTACTTTTCAGGTGCATGGTAAATTATATTGTGTATTTTGAATACTCTCCATGTGAACAGGATGCACTTTAAATAGGCATCAAAATAATTCACATGAAAATTTTTGTGTGAATGTGGCATATATCATGTCAGAAAATTAGGAACATGCAGTTGGATATTTAGGTTTGACTACAATTCAAGAATTAAAGAAGAAGGCATGCCAGTATCATTGAAAGCTGCCAATTGAATCCATTTCTTGAATAATAATTAATTTTCATGTAGTATGTGTATTTAAATGACAATCATTTGAAGCTCTCAGAAATTCAAATTGAAGTAACCAAGAGATAAATTTCTCATACACACCAAAGCCTGTTGGCCTATAAACTTTAGTGTGTCATCCATCGCTCGGTTATCTGGGTGCAGATTCTGATTGTTAAGAGGGTTCCGGCCATACTCATTAATATTCTGGTTCTGTTGCACATGGCCTGCTCCAAATCCCTGATTGGGTAAATTAACATTTTGACCTAGTCCCTGATTGGCTGAATTAACTGGTTGAACTGGTCCCTGATTGGCTGAATTAACGGGTTGACCTTGTCCCTGATTGGCTGGATTAACTGGTTGACCTAGTCCCTGATTGGCCACATTTTGTTGGTTTGCCTGTTGGTTCTGTTGAACAGCCTGTTGCAATTGCAGCACTCTTTGCTGAGCTTCTTGAAGCTGAACTTCGAACTTTTGCTGAAAATGGGTGACAACACTAGGTTTTGTGCTTTTGTGAATTGATCACTGCATCATGAAGTGAGAACAAACACAAACTGTTAGTGATAGATGTGAAACTGGAGGGAGACCCTAAACCAATATAAATCTTAATATATTTCTTGAGTACATTTTATGCTTCTTCAAATAATCAATGCTGAAGCAAATATGAAGAAATTTAAAAATAATTCATTTACCGTCTAAATGAAAATATTGTTGCAAAACCTATTTTTAAAATAATTCTTTTCATTATTAACGCGTCAGACCATATTAAACATCTACTTCTGAGTATGACCATAGAAAACATCTAGCACCATGTTTGACCATAGAAAACATCTAGCACCGCATCTGACCATAGAAAACATCTAGCACTGCATCTGACCATAGAAAACATCTAGCACTGCATCTGACCATAGAAAACATCTAGCACTGCATCTGACCATAGAAAACATCTAGCACCGTGTCTGACCATAGAAAACATCTGCAACTGTGTCTGACTTAGAAAACATCTAGCACCGCATCTGACCATAGAAAACATCTAGCACCGTGTCTGACCATAGAAAACATCTAGCACCGTGTCTGACCATAGAAAACATCTGCAACTGGGTCTGACTTAGAAAACATCTAGCACCGTGTCTGACCATAGAAAACATCTGCAACTGTGTCTGACTTAGAAAACATCTAGCACCGCATCTGACCATAGAAAACATCTGCAACTGGGTCTGACCATAGAAAACCTCTAGGATATTGTTGACCAAAGAAAACACCTAGGACAGTGTCTGACCATAGAAAACACCTAGGATATTGTAGACTATAGAAAACACCTATTAGTAAGACAGTATCTGACATACACTTTTTCCTGTAATATTTGTATTATTATCAATGCATGTGACCAGTTGCTATTCAACTATGTCTGCTACCTGTTCTGGAGTAAGGAGGAAAATTAAAAAAAAAAATTACATTTTCTCTGTATGACCTACGCAGCCCCATCGTAACATCACAAATCTCTTACCCTGAGGCCATGTATTTCACCTTTTTCTTGATAGCTTTTATACATACTTGCACATGGAACAAGTTGAACCTAAGAACCATTATCATATATATCTGGATTTCATAATTAAGGATTTCCCAAATAACATGTATTTCAATAGAATTTTGCAACTTTTTAAAATCCCTTATCTTGCTTATTTAATAGCTTTGTCTTACAGTCACATGAACATATAGTCCTGATTGCTTGATTTCACCAGTGATTTTCGTCCTGATCTTTGAAATTTCATCTTACGAAGCTGTACAACAATGAATGTTTGGAAGGTGTTTATTGGGCAGCAGAAGCAGAACCTTTCTGTTTTGCAAAACTCAACCTCTTATCACAAGGGGGGAAAAACTTCTACTATAAAGATAATACAAAGAGAGTAAGAAAATAACTGTAAATTAAGCTACTAAATATTTCTAATGAAGGAAACTAAGTCAAAGATACATTTAACCAACACCTATATGCATAATATCTGTCCATGCATAAACTTAAATCTCTGAATATTATATTTCATGGCAACAACACATTCATATCAACAATGTAATTTGGTAAAATACGGAAAGAGTTCTCCATGGGCAGAAGAAGAGAAATGACTTTTGTATATTAACGGGTTAACAATTCACCACTGTATGTATAAGTGATCTAACTACATAATGCTTACCTGTGAATTCTTCAACTTCAAATTCAGAGCACTTAATTTTTCTTCAAGGTTACTTTTGTCTCTTTTCAAATTTGCTAGCTCATCTGTAAACAAGTTAGAAAGAGTTGTGCTATTGCATTCAAGAATGAAATACAGTTGAGGGGGTGGTGGGGGAGGGGAGAGGGTTGTGTCCAGTAAACTTTGCCTATATCATCTTCTTTGTTATAAATCTTATCTATACCATTCACAATTCTCGTGGTGTGATATTTCTTTTCTAATTTGTGACATTTGATTTCATAAGTCCATTCTTCATCTAATACAGTAAAATCCTCACATTTAAAATAAAAGTTAGTCACCAAACTACTTTATAAGCTGACTATCATAATAACAAATTGGTATGTAATCCACAAGTTTTATACAACAAGAGACCCATGGGCCACATCACTCACCTGAGTAACCTTGGTCCATATCTAAAGATTTTCCCTATATATTCGCATGTAAAACTTTGGTCCCTATTGTGGCCCCAACTTACCAACGGGGGCCATGATTTTTACAAAGTTGAATTTGCACTATGTCAGGAAGCTTTCATGTATATTTAAACTTTTCTGACCCAGTCATTCTTTAGAAGAAGATTTTTAATGATTTCCCTATATATTTGTATGTAAAACTTTGATCCCCTATTGTGGCCCCGTCCTACCCCTAGGGGCCATGATTTTAACAAACTTGAATCTGCACAATGTCAGGACACTTTCATATAAATTTCTACTTTCCTGGCCCAGTGGTTCTTGAGAAGAAGATTTTTAAAGATATTCCCTATATATTTGTATGTAAAACTTTGATCCCCTATTGTGGCCCCATCCTACCCCCGGGGGCAATGAATTTTACAAACTTGAATTTGCACTATGTCAGGAAGCTTTCATGTATATGTAAACTTCTTTGGCCCAATGGTTCTTGAGGAGAAGATTTTAAAAGATTTTCCTAAATATTTGTAAGTAAAACTTTGATCCCCTATTGTGGCCCCATCCTACCCCAAGGGGTCATGATTTTAACAAACTTGAATCTGCATTATGTCAGGAAGCTTTCATGTGAATTTCATCTCCTCTGGCTCAGTGGTTCTTGAGATGATTTTTAAATGACCTCACCTATTTTTGCCTTTTTGTGATTATCCCCCCACCCTTCATTTGAACAAACTTGAAAGCCCTTCACCCAAGGATGCTTTGTGCCAAGTTTGGTTGAAATTGGTCCAGTGGTTATGGAGAAGATGAAAATGTGAAGAGTTTACGTCAACGCCGCCGCTGATAGACAACAGACAAATTTTGATCAGAAAAGCTCAGGTGAGCTAAAAATTGGTCGCACTGAACATAATATGTTTGCTAATTCTTGCAGATATGCATATTTTTTTCAATGTTACACAGACAAAATAAAACACTTTTTTATTGAGCTTATAAAAGAGATGCTTAACAATTTGCATTCTCATAAAATTGACACATAAGCAAATAAAAAAAAGAAGATATGCTTGTAATATATGCCCCCTTCCCCAAGTCACAGTATAAAGCACTACATACTGAAGAACTAAATCTGTGTGGTAGTCTTCTCCAAAGATTTAATGTCGCCCAGTGTTGTGTAGATGGGATAAAATTACACAAAATATGCCAATAAAAGGAAACAAGGTTCATTATACACAGACAGTCTGGTAATAACCTTGACCTTGGTCATACTGACCTTCCGAGCAATAAGGATCTTATGAACATTGATATGTCCCAGTCTACTACCAAGAATGAAGTCCGAGAGGTAAAGCATTCTCCAGTTACTTAAAAACAGTCTGACCTTGTGGTGACCATGACCAGACTGACCCGCCAAACCAAATGGATCAACTGTCCGTTGATGTGTATCAGTATCAAGAATGAAGTCTAAGAGGTAAAGCAGGGTTCAAAATGAACTTTTCCTAATTACTAGTCTGTCCTGGTGGCCACTTTGTACACAACAGGTAATATAAAGTATTTCATATTCCCAACAAAAGCAAATTAGAGGTGTGAAAAAAAATTGACATGATTTTGACTTTATACTACAGGGGATTTGTATCAAAATAATAAGGAAAATTCATATTGATTTATCAAGAAAGGGTTTTGTGTGGGTTTTTTTTTTTTTTTTAAATAATTGTAATATTAAAGTTGTGAATTTACACCAGCATTAAACTAAGAGAATTCTATACATCAATGAAGTATAATCCAGTACATTTATCAAATCTTAATATTTAAATAAATTTTATGAGCAAGAGCACAGTACCAATGGCATAAAAGCGATTAATAAGCTTCATGGTGGTGCTTTTGTACCTTTCAGACTGGAGATTTCTAATTCCTTTTCATGCTTGAATCGTTCATATTCCTGGTTTCTCTGTTCATCTTGTAACTTATGATCTTCAGCATCTTTTACTTTCTCATCCTGTACCTTGGTTAATTCTGACTCCAGGTCCTGATGCTGGGCCTAGTAAATATAAATCAAGAGGTTTGCAGATTCATACAAACACAAGGGCAATGCAAAATGAAGAAACAAGCACAAAGTTATATGGGTTTAAATCTTAACTGGTTCAAATCCATGATTCTTCATTCACAAAGACTAAGAAGAAGCAAAAGATTAATGTATCTTTGATGATTTTTCCCCCTCCCCCCACCCTAGCAACAAAGTTCCTGACATGGTAGAGGTTAATATCATTAATATGTGATAAGCACTCAAATCGGATGTTTGATGTTCATGAGGAAGTTTTTAAAGGAAATGAAGCACTTTAACGATATGAGATACTTGTTGCCAAGTGACAAGAACATCGTCCCATGTGAGATAATATTTTGGAGATTTGTGGCCAAACTTTTCAGTGTAGAATGGAATTGTTATCCAAAAAATGTTTTACCTTCAACAATTTATGCTGCTGTTGTAGAGAACTAAGTCTGCTATCATATTCTTTCTGCAAATGAAAAAAAAACACAACTGGTTATGTGTTTCATGAATGGATGTGTACAATTTTCTGAGCACACTCTATAAACAGAGCATTCTTCAAATCATGAGTGCTTGGTTTGCTTTAGAATTAGATGACCAGACAAGCTAGAGGTCTGTCCTAATGGAACAATAATACAGGGATACTTTACATTAATATCATGATTCATATCTTGTTTACTAATGGTTCACTGGCATACATTGAAACTTGGTGATTATACTTTATCATCAACAGATCTAATAAATAATGAATTAATTACAGAGTCCAATCTCTCCTTGTTGCCAATTAAACCTTAACTTTGTGTCTACAGACGCACAGACAGACAAGGGGATTCCATTATCTCCCCTTCCCCCAAACATTGTTACTCAGGCATAATTCTGTTAACGTGAGGATCTGATGTCGGAATACTGCTGGCACAATTCGAAATGGATCTATTCATCCTTGAATCAATGTCAAATAAGGTCTTTTGGAGCCTGATGTTGAGAAAAATGTCATCAAATACGGGCTTTTAGGCCAGGTTTCATCAATGGATTTCAAAGATTCAAGCAATACCTGCAGGAGTTTTTTTCATTGTCAAATAAAAAGAAACTATACTACCTACAGGTTGTCAGAAAAAGAATATTTCATTGTCGTCATCGTGTTCTGTTTACCCGGTAGACCAAGTTCGTGGAGGTACCTGGGAGTAGACTAACACTTGTAGTAGCAGATGAACTGCACCATACCATAAAATGCCCTATCTATGACAGGTATATAAAAAGCATATATTGAGGTAATGGCCAAATGCACAAATGAAATTACGCTTCAGGGACTATGCTGAAACTATGCATGTGAGAATATGCTGAAACCATGCTTAGGAGACCATGCTGAAACTACATTTGTGGGACTATGCTGAAACTATATGCTGAAAATACACTTGTGGGACTATGCTGAAACTATGCTTGAGTGTCTATGCTGAAACTTTGCCTGTGAAACCATGCTTGAGGGGCTATGCTTAAACTACACTTGTGTAGGGTTGAAACGATTCACCGAAATATCAAATACTGCTCAATATAAACGCTAGATTCAATGTTCGATCCATTGTCTTGATTTTTGGTTCGATGCGTTTATAACAAACAGGTTCAGTATAATACATCAGGCTCGGCCTGTACTAATTATTTTTACCTGCATGAGAGACAAAAGAGCGTCGAATAACGTTCAGACTGTTATTATTGGTTTCTTCTGTAAATTGTATTGTATTGAAAGTATTGAATCATGGCATAAGTATTGCAATATGTATCGTATCGTGAAGGGGCATATCATTTCAGCCCTATACTTGTGGGACTATGCTGGAACTTATGCTTGTGGAACTATGCTGAGGGACTATGCTGAAACTATGCTTGTGATACTATGCTGAAACTACACTTGTGAGACTATGCTGAAACTACGCTTGTGGAATTATGCTGAAACTACGCTTGTGGAACTATCCTGAAACTACGCTTGTGGGACTATGTTGAAACTAATACCTTTTCTCTTTCAAATCCTTGGCGATGGTCCTCTGCCTCAGTCAGTGTGTCTGCACAATAAAACAATTGTATTGAACTATCATGCTTCAGGAAACATTGAACTACAATTCACACTATACATTTACATTATCACACTTGTCAATGACAGCTATAAATTCATATATAATCAAAAACTGTAAAGATCAGAGTTGTTGCATACTTTAACAAATGATTAAAAAGCCTGTATACAACTTTCTGAGGTATAATTTGTAGAAGATTTCCATTGCTTGATATTTCACATACATACTCAATAAACTCTACATCGTATTTAAACTAGCAATTAAAAAATAGAAATAATTTAAAAATGTGTAATTCATCATTACTAAATACTGGTGCATTTTCAGTGGTGTTGGATTTCTGTTAAGAAAGTTGTGCAAGTTATTCAAATGCTCATCTTTACTTTTCCAATGTCACTTATTGGACAGTGTCAGGTAAGTAGTCTTCTACTGCAGGTTTTATATTCACTCATTCTATAGTACTGAGCCATATCAACATGTCTTCCTCTGATGGGGAGAGCATTTTCATTGCACGATCAAAATTTAAGGATTTTAGTGAAAGTACTGCAAATATGTGTTATATTCTGGATATAGAGGGTGAGAATGTTATGGAGCCAAATTTTGATCTGAAAAGCATTGTGTTTTCGAATATTTGGATGAGGAAATTATTAACGCCATCCAAAAGAACCCAATACGCCTATCTCGTGAAATGAAATTATTCATGAAAGCGAAAATAATAATTCAGAATTAGGATATGTGAATAAAGAAAACATAAAAAGAGCGTTGTGAAGAAATTTTGGAATGTGCCTCTGAATCCAACGAAATTCAAATACAATATCGAAATATGTCTTTCAAATTTAAGTTTTGATGTGATATAGTAATGGCCAATGGAATTAAAAAATTGTGAATCTTACGAGTTGAAGCAGAGAATTCGATCTACTAAAGGGAAATATCGTTTTCAAGTGTTTTAAGTGTTTCAGTGATTTTTCCAATGTGTTGATTCTTACTTGTAGGGAATTTAAAATTAAATTTGTATCTTTTTGACAAATGTATTATTTTCAGCCTACCTGGCACTGTCCAATAAGTTGACAATTACTGTCCATTATTTTTAAGAACGGACAGTATCTGTCCATTCTTAAAAATAATGGACAGCAACTGTCAACTTATTGGACACCAACAGGTAACCTTTTCACAATAAGTTTACTTTCTTCTATATAAAAGCCTAAAAAGACAAAGGATTGCGTAACAAAAATGTTTTAAGGGGGAATGAGTCGTCAAAAAAAAAATTATGCTTACAATAACATTGTATATTTTTCTTCCTGTATCGTTTCTCACTTATCTGAGAAAGATTTAAATTTATGATTTTGGACGAAAATAAATGCCAGTTGTATAATTTTCTTACAAAAAGTACCAGGTTGTTTGGATCTTGCTATTTTAGGAAAGATAACTCTCCCACTCGGAATTTTCAAAACCAACATTTTTTAAAAAGTTTTTTATACATGACTGTATGGAAACTTTTTCAATTTCATCTTATCATATCATTAATAACAAGTGTATTTTCTATTTACAGAAGTTGGTGCAGATTTAACCATTAGTTTTCAAGAAATTGAATTTTGATGTAAACAAGAATATCTCAAAAGACAAAATGAGGAAATTCAATTTTCTTTAAAAAATGAAAAATTGTGAAAAATAAACGACAAACACTTGTGATCTGGGGTTATTACAGATGTTTCTATTTATATATGAGGAATTGGTACAGGAAAAATCATCAGGTGCATCATTCCACCTTAAATTTACAGATTAATAGACTAAGTAATATCTAAAATGTATTAAGATCAGCGGATACATTAGGACATCAGTCATAAATAGGGAAGTACATGTATGTATCAATTTCATGAAAATCTATATAGTTTTTGAATATTTCAAAATCCCTCACATTTTTTAATTGAATTTCAATACAAATATGAACTGAAGATTTAGCTATTGGGGACTCCTCAAAATTTGTTGGGAACAAGTAAAATATTGAATTCACGGGACTCAAGCTGTTTTTAAACAATGAGTTCAGAATTTGTCTTTAAAAATTCCTAGTGACAACCCTGTATACCCGTTACCACCACGACCAGCTGAAAACAGACAACCCTGCAAGTTTGAAAATCAAATAAACAAGGATACCGTGCTGGTTACAAGATTTAAGACAAGACTGACCATGATGTACAATATCATCCATAAAACTGTCGCCATACTTGTCAACAATTACATTACACAAGGAGATTCCAGAACCAGGAAATACACAGAATGCGAGAAAATCTATCACACAAGGATAAATTTTCCCTCTTCCTTAGAGCAATTCTGACAGACAAATTGGATCATGCTCCTATCAGATGTTCCAGGCCATCATTAAAAATATTTTTGTTTAATATACTCTGACCCACATTTTTCAAGGAGGGTCAGTAGGTAGGTTTGGGGTTTTTTTTAATGATATGAAATTTTCTAATATTTTCTTTTAAAATAATGAGAATTTTCTAATTTTCAAGGGAACCAACAAAAAAACATGAAATTTAAAACTGCTGAAAAAAATTATCAGGTAGGAGCAAAATTGACGGGTCGGTCGGAGTACATCAAACAAATCAATTTTTATTTTTGGCCCCAGCTACAAATGCAGCTAAAGGTTTAAGGTCTTTTCTCATAAGCTGCCAGCAAATCACAAAGCCCTAGTTGTCATACACTGTAGACACCCGACATTGTGCACAGAGATCATATTAGTCTAAGACATGATGAAGGGGTCTTAATGAACATTAAAGAACAATGGGCCATCAAAAAAGTCTGCAAATGTGAACATTTTGAAATCATTTACTGTGGATATTAAATTAAGCTCTTATCGAAATCATCAACAAACATACGCCAATTAAAGAGCGCCATATTCAGATCAATTCTGAAAAATGGATCAACGATGCCATTCTACCTGAAATTTGTCAAAGGGATTATCTCTATCAGAAGACTTTAAACAGCTGCCACAAATCGGACTGGGTCCTATATTGATCAGTGAGAAATCGTGCTGTCAAAATAATTGATGAGGCTAAAAGGGAATAAAGTGACAATGGTATAAACCAATGCTGTGACAAACCTAAGGATATGTGCACATTTTTACAGGAATATTTGCCCTTGAAATCTACAGGTGCATTAGCATCCTACCTAGAAATACGGGACTTTCGAGATACGGATCCACTCTGACTTTTATCGCGCATGGAACGTAATTGTAGGGCATGTCACTTCCGGATTACAATAACAACTAAGTAAACAAACATGGAATATTTCAATTGCTATCAATTTCCTGCATTTAAATGCTATCTTTGAAAGAAAGGAATCAGTACAACCATTTTATAGGAAAATACAATTGATTAAATTATGCGAGTCGGCGCGGGAAATAAATTTAGGGAATATCTTGAGGATATCGGTAAAACTTCACGCCTTGCATCCAATGGTACGCGTCTAAATGTCCCTTTTCCCTTCCATCTAATTTACACCCAGGTACTAAGCACCAATAATGACTTGGATCGTCATCGTGGGACTGCGCATAGCTCTTTACGGACCGTCTGTTAGCGAAACACCATATGTATCGATGTCAACTTTGCCCTACAATTGGCAATTATCACGTGACCGTGGTGTATAAACGTCAAATATAATTGGTCGTTCCGGCATATCCCGAAAGTTCCGTATTGATGGCGAGGCTGTTTCAGACTCTTGAAAAATTTCAAATACCTTCAATAATTTCCTCTATGGCAAAAGTCATGACTCATGACTTTTGCTACAAATTTTGATGGTTCACTCCCAAAAATTTAATAGCTGTATTAAGATTTTTTTTAGGTAGCTCTTATATGTATGTAAATCACCTATGATATTTTCTTGTTCTTATGTTATATGTTTTAAATTGATATGTATATTAAAAATATGTTAAAGACAGGACCACAATGTAAACTAATTTGTATAATAACTAATTGTACAGTCTTAAAAGATCTTATCATTATCATCGTAAGCAAATTAACCATCGCTCATCACTGATAGGTCTCTGAACAAAACAATTAACATACTACAGAAAACAAAAAGGAAAATCTGATGATACCCAGCAGTATAGAAACATGGTAAAGGACAGTCAGCAGAAAAGGCATTGATTAACTTGTGTAAAGTGTGATAGAAACTTTAACGCTGTTACATGACATTTTTCTGATTTTCGAGTACACTTGTTAAAATGCCATGAAAAATGCTGTATAGTAGGAGTAGTTTTTCAATCCTGACTACAGAAGGATGCACAGGCTATTAGAAAATGACCTTGTATGAAGTGATATTGTCACTTGTGCCAAAGCGAAGTATAAGATGCGACATCTTTAAGATATTTCCTCATCTTTTCTAAGCTGTCATGCGGTGCATTAGCTTTATATTTACCTTGTAACTTGCTTGATAGTTTCTCTTGTTCTTTACGTATCCTGTCACATATTTGTCTGGAGTTTTCAAGTTTCTCAGAAACTCCATGATATTTGTACATCGTATACAGCCACCCTAGCAATATAAGAGATATGGCAACGGTTTTCACAGCTCCTGAATTTCGTGTCATTGTTGTATTTGACGATGCAAACATCTGCAACGAAGAATCACCAACTATAGGCCCTAGGTGACACGTTTCCCCCTGACTGCATCAAAACAAATATGGCGACGTGTCAGATTACTGAATTGTGGGAAGAAGTTTCACCTGTCTGCAAGGTAAAACAAAGGTAAATCAGGTAAGATTAAGTAATATATGCAGATTGCAAACTATACAATGTCTATTAGCATGTTTTACTGGGGTTAAAAGGTTATATTACCGCTTGTACTACGTCTCTAGTCACCAGCCCTGGTAAAAACAACGAATTGTAGGGTTGAAACAAGTCGTACATCGACTTATTCCATTGAACCACAAGTTTTGTAAATATATGTTCCCGAATAATTAATATATGATTAAAATCCATCATCAAAACCCGCACTTTTTGTCGTTTTAAAAAAGTGTATCATATGCACATTTTAAAATAAGTACTTTTTTTTAATGTACATATGATACGTGCCCTAATTTTTAAAAAGAGCGGGTTTGGTGGAGGATGTTATTTATCATTTATTATTCGGGAACACATTTACAAAACCTCAATATCTGACAACCGAGCCCCTGTTTATGAAACAAGCGCCTGTGGACTTACACTATTTAATATTACACCACCAACCCCCAACCCCAACCCCCATCCCTTTCTATACACGGTTGTTCTCCCTTCCGTTTCAATTTTTTTTTAAAAAAAAGATACACACACACACACACACACTTCAAACATTTAAACTTTACCAAATTAATTCGAGACAAAATGTTCATCAAGATCTAGGTACAAATTCTGCATGTACAGCTATTTTGATTTATTTTTGGAGGGTGTGTGAGGTGTTTCTAGATAAAGATACACTGTACGTGTTCACCATTTCTCTATCTAAATGTACATATTACAGTCAAGATACCTCCAATCAAATGTGCCCTCTACACAAAGGACCTTCAACAGTCAAAGATTCTCCAGTTATAAAGGTACACTCCAGTTAAATCTAATCTTCAGTAAAATTCAAGGTATAATCCAGTTAAATCTAGTCAGAGATTCTCCAATAAAGGTATAATCCAGTCGAATCTAACCTTCAGTCAAAGGTATAATCCAGTTTAACCTTCAGTCAAAGATTCTCCAGTTATAAAGGTACACTCCAGTCAAATCTCAATCTTCATGCAGTCAGAGATTCTCCAATAAAGGTATAATCCAGTCAAATCTATAACCTTCAGTCAAAGGTATAACCCAGTTTATAACCTGCAGTCAAAGATTCTCCAGTTATAAAGGTATTACACTCCAGTCAAATCTAAGCTTCAGTCAAAGGTATAATCCAGTCAAATCTAATCTTCAATCAAAGCTCCAACAATAAAGGTATAATCCAGTTGAAACTAACCTTCAGTCAAAGATTCTCTGGTTATAATGGTATAATCCAGTCAAATCTAACTTTCAGTCAAAGGTACAATCCAGTCAAATCTAACCTTCAGTCAAATATTCTCAAATACTAAAGATATAATCCAGTCAAATTCAACTTTCAGTCAAAGGTATAATCCAGTCAAATCAAACCTTCAGTCAAAGGTATAATCCAGTCAAATCTAACCTTCAGTCAAAGATTCTCCAATACTAAAGGTACATTTCAGTCAAGTTTAACCTTCAGTCAAATATTCTCTAGTTATTAAGGTACAACCCAGTCAAATCTAACATTCAGTCAAAGGTATAATCCAGTCAAATGTATAACCCAGTCAAATCTAAGCTTCAGTCAAAGATTCTCCAGTTATAAAGGTATAATCCAGTCAAATATATAACCTTCAGTAAAATATTTTCTAGTTGTAAAGGTATACAACCCAGCCAAAGTTACTCCAGTCAAATGCATCTTCTAGCCATAGTTACTCTATAGTCAAATGTAGTTAAATGCTCTCCAGCAAAAGGCATCTTCCAGTCAAACGCATCTTCCATCTAAAGGCACTTCGGTCAAAGGGATCCTAGATAAATTTAGGTATCCTCCAGTTAAAAGTGCAACTTCAGTTAAAGGTACCGCCATCCAAGCAAATTTGTTAACATCAAGCACATTTCACCAGTTTTTACCTTTACATATTGTGTTTGTTTCTTTTGATAAACTCTTATTTAAACATAAATCATGGTTTATCCTCAAATACTTTGAATTGAAAATTTGTGGAAACTCAAAATATTGAAAATAAACTTGATCGATCAGTATGTTGAAAAAACAGAAGACCTTAATTTACTCATTGTCTGTTTATGAAGGGTCTGCCACATTATTCCCCACCCACCCCACCATATTACTCTTGTTTTCATTAATTAACATATCAGAATTTTTTATCTTTAAAAATGTATGCATGTGTATAATTGTGTAACAGGACAAGAAAATGCAACACCCTAGAACAGAATATTCTAACCCTGTTCCCCTCAATCTGTAATAAGGTGAAACACACTAGAACAGAATTCTAACCCTGGTTCCCTCAATCTGTAATAATTAAGGTGCAACACACTAGAACAGAATTCTAACCCTGGTCCCCTCAATCTGTAATAAGGTGCAACACACTAGAACAGAATTCTAACCCTGGTCCCCTCAATCTGTAATAAGGTGAAACATACTAGAACAGATTTCTAACCCCAACGTATCATTTCAACCCAACCCTGGTCCCCTCAATCTGAAATAAGGCTCAACACACTAGAATAGAATTATTCTAACCCTGATCCCCTCAATATGTAACAATTAAGATGCAACACACTAGAATATAGAATTCTAACCCTGGTCCCTTCAATCTGTAATAAGGTGCAACACACTAGAACAGAATTCTAACCCTGGTCCCCTCAATCTGTAATAAGGTGCAACACACTAGAATAGAATTTAACCCTGCATGGTCCCCTCAATCTGTAATAAGGTGAAACACACTAGAACAGAATTCTAACCTTGGTCCCCTCAATCTGTAATAAGGTGCAACACACTAGAATAGAGCTCTAACCCTGGTCCCCTCAATCTGTAATAAGGTTCAACACACTAGAACAGAATTCTAACCCTGGTCCCCTCAGTCTGTAATAAGGTGAAACACTAGAACAGCATTCTAACCCTGGTCACCTCAATCTGTAATAAGGAGCTCTATACTAACTGTGCTTGTAATTTCTTGTGTTTCTATAGTATAACGAGAAATATTTGTCCTAACGACATGTTCCAATTTTAAATAGTGGAAGTATCATGGGGCCATTTTGAAAAGTTAACATAGCAATGACCAATGAGATTTAAGTATATCATTATTACATGTTCAATTGAGAATCTGGAGGCCGTATCGTCACTTTCTAGCACACGCAAGTCAAGTTTTTATGTTAGTTATAGTCGATTTAAAACAGGAATTTCTTTTTTGAAAAAATGAGGGTCCGCCATTTATTTTGTTTACCTCACACTATATTGCCACGGAAACACTATGGTTTTCCCTGGGCAGCACAATTATAATGATTTTGGAAATTATATATGTATTACGAGTGTATTTTGTCAAGCAATGTCTATGATTGCTTTATATTACGTGTTTTTGTGGTGTATTCATACTCAGATGAGGAAATAATCAACTTCAGCCAAAAGAACCCAATACACCCATCTCATAAAATGAAATTATTCATGAAAGCGAAAATAATTCAGAATTAGGATATGCTAATAAAGAAAACATAAAAAAGCGTTGTGAAATGCACCACCTCTCATGGTGTGCTACAATGCAGTTTAGTAAATTGTTTGTCTTTTCACTTTATTATCAGGTATGTAATAGTGAAGTGTGGACGCCCCTGAAAACACACAACCCAGGATCTTTTATTCCCCCTGGTTAACATTTTTACCAGTTAGTCCATTCCTGGGTCTGGTCTGTCACATCAGAATTCAACAGAAAGGGTTTGGGTTATTGTTTTATTTTAGGGGGTTGGGTTTTTGCTTATTTGTTGGATCTTTGTAAAAACGGTCCTCAGAAATAAGTTCACTTACACCCATTTCCAGAACAGAGAATGTGTAACAAAATCTCGAGTTGCAAAGATCCACCCATTAGAAATAGCGTAAACCAGCTGGAAATGGACTGAATTATGAACATAAACTCTTTATCACCATACTCAAAGCTGATTTACCGAGGCATTCAAGGCCCAAATCAGCACCCATTCTTTTAGACTACATGTAATTGGTGGCACAGCAAATGTATTATCCTGTTTCAATGGCCAGCATATATGTTTTCAACTTTTCATGAATGAGAATGTCCCAGTTGAAACTCTGCACATATGGACTATGGAACACAAAAATAACACGTACTGAAATAATTTAATCCCCAGATTTTACTTTTTTGTTTTCAAAAATTGGAAATCAATGGGGTGGGGTGGGGTCACCATGGTGGGGGGTGCCAAGCCAAATAAGGCCCATTTTTTAAAAATACATTCTTTACTTTCCTTTATCCATCGTTAAAAATTATTTATAACATGACACAATTAAAAGATAAAATTTTAATTTAAGATATTTATTTCCATTATGCATATTAACATAATACTGGTAAATAAAACAGAAATATAACACAGTATCACAAAATGAAATTTGAAATGTACGAGAAAATGATGTACATATGTCATACTTACAGTAACTTTGATTAAACTGTGATACATGAAGCCTTAAACTCGATACATTTCATAGTTACAAGATAATTATCATTTATACCACAAACTATTACAGAATATGAAATTCTGTAAACAAGCTGTACGTAACTTGTACATTAACATCATAATTTAAGACTTAATTACAGAGTAAATTTGGGATAAGACAGGAACGTTAAGGTATGTAAACGAATATCTAATGTTATTGGCATTCAAATAAACATCCTAGGGCTATTCTATAAATTTACATTTAACATAGATACATTGAGGAACTTTTGAGTTTATCATTGTATGATAATACACAAGTCAATACTTTCAGACATTTATGTCGAATGAAATATTCTCAGATAAGATATTACAAACAAATCTTTAAAATCTACTGTTTGGAAATTTGTAAACCATGATCTAGATGGGAAAAAGGTGATAAATAATATATACTGCAAGAGTCTGTTCTTATATACTTATACGAGATCTTCAAACATGCTAATTCTTAAAACAGAAGCACTCAATTTCAAACATGTTTTTCTTTCTTTAACTTAATGAATTACATGTAACACACTCTACGGTTACAAAAATAAAAAAAAATGATGTAGCAATATTACTTGGGTTTAAATTTCAAATAAAGCCATCAAATAATCACACCAACCATTTTGACATCCCTTGTTAGAAAGCCCATTCATTGCCTATAACCATCATATTGCTTTCTATGTAAAACAGGCTATATAAATATTGCTAACCATTTAGCAGCCAATATTGCTTAACAATATTCTTGCTTTTTATGTAAATACAGCTTACATGGATAAAATAGTCCAAGAAAACCTTAATCAATTCACTTTTCAAAAAAAAAAAAAAGGAAAAAATAATGTAGATTAATTAGCTATTCAAATTGATGTTGGTGGTTCAAACCTAACCATTGAGTGTTGTGGTCAAAAAGACTATTTATGAATGAGTATAATTATTCCATAAATCATCCAATAGAAACTTTTAAAGTATCATGTACTGTTCCATAATAAAACATCCAATCAGAAGCTTCAGTATCATTTTTTCATGATAAAACATCCAATCAGAAGCTTCAGTATCATTTTTTCATGATAAAACATCCAATCAGAAGCTTCATGCAGTATCTTGTGATAAAAAAATCCCATCAGAAGTTTGGATTTTCAATATTAATGACTGTACATGTGCATAAAATTAGCAGTACATTCATTGGTCTCTTGAGAAATGTATATAAACATAGTGTCAAGCAAGCAAATCATGGTACATGTACAAACATTCAATGAGTATTTTAGAAGAATATAATATTGGAAAAAATATGGTGGAAATGAGAAAATTTATAATCAAAACACTTTTACTCCATTTCCAGACACCACACATTCAATTGTCAGAGGAAAAAATCTGTTGGAATCTCACCCTTCTTTCAAATACACTCAAACATTTACAATCAAATGCACTTCTAATGATGATCCAGGTTTTCTGTGAATTGGATTTATATAGTGTTATTTTTATTTATTTAATTCAAACACTGCTATAACAGACCGAAATCAGAAGTCTTCATATTATTCAGTAAAAAATACCATTCCTCCTCTCAAAGGTGGGCACTACTGCCAAGTCTCAATCATGCCCGACTAATGTAAAACAGAGTACAGGTATACTAATACTGGATTAGGTCTAAAGATACACCTGTATGTATACCAGTCTTTTCCCATCAATGACCTTGACTTCAAATAACCAGGGCCAGGTTCATGATACCTCAGGTCAGAAGCTGATACATGTAACAACCCCCAACCCCCATGATCCAAGAAGGATACTGTGATGTGGTAATGGTTACATTAAAAATATCAATACTAAGTCTTATACTATATTCATCTAGGTGCCTGGTATATATATCATCAAATAATAACTTTTTTCAAAAAGGTAAAAATTATCGTTGTAACATCAGTTTATATAGTACATGTATATTCATCCTAACAGAACCTACATCACATATATTATACAAATTCACTCTACATCTTCCTCTGACGTGACAACTATATCAAACATCCATACTCTACAAAATGCTCAATATATTCATAAAATCTGAAATAAAAATCATATTACTGGAAATATTGCACCAATATATAATACATAAAATGTTACAGCACAACATGATTTGTTCTTTGGCTATCAGTGAAATAAAATAAAGTCTGTACCGAGATATTGGTAATTTTGTAACCTATATCAACTACACAATGGATAAGACAGACTCGGATATTTGCATATCTATGGTACTCTATATGGTAGCTTATTTTCACACAAGAAAACCATTCACAAATTATGTATTAAAAAACCTGCTTTAAAAAGAGATCATTGTAACTAAATTTTGCATATGTCTTAAGTGATGCTAACTAATTATGCATGGCAAAAGAAATCACACTAAGTGGAATGGTAAACCAACATTAGAGCAACACATTATACTGCTATAAAATCTAAAACTAGCGCTCTTACTTCACAACTACGCCATTTTAAAATATCTCAATCACACTGCATATACCCAACTCAAGCAAACTAAATAATGTCATAAAATAGAAATCTATTGGCACAGGTTTTTACATCCAATGAAAGCAGGTCTATCATAGGTGGATGAAGCACTGGGTGTGTATTTTGATGCTATGGAATTCTGGGTAATCTCCTCTACAGTCCTGGTCAGGAGAGTGTTTTATTTATAGAGCACCTGTGTGACATTTTCTGTTTTTGAGTTCACATCACCTTTTACTGTAGTAATGAACATTCCAGGGAATGTCTCCCCTCCTAGAGGAAGGGAAAGCTGCAAAATAATAGAGAAATGATCACCAGATTTAATTCATACAATATTCAATAATTGGATTGGCATTCTTAACAAATTAACCACTTTTTACTAAGCTGCTTTTTTCCAGACAGAATAGGATGATATTGTTTACATGCATGGGTATGAATATACTACATCTACTCCATTAAAAAATTTCAATATTTCAACATTCACAACAATTTCATTTAAACAAATTTCATTGATCACAATTAATGAACATACAAACAATCAAAGCAAAATAAAATGATAGATCACAACAAAAATCAAACTGATTAATGGAATGTTTTTATTAAAACAATAATTCATATCAAAATGAATTAATGCATGCAACATATACAGTATACTAACTAGTAATACAAAATAAAATGTATATTCATATGAACTTACAATTTAAATAAAGACCCCATAGCAAATTATTTTTTTCCGAACTAACCTCATGATCATAACTTATATATGTAACCCCCTCCCCCTCCATCCCAATGTACCTAAAAATTACTTTCAATCAACATAGCATACTGATGTTTTTTGTTGGTTGTTGTTGATATAAACGATCTTCATCATTTTGCAAATTGAGTTTAAAACCCAATGGTGGTCAATTAATGATTGTAACATCAACTTTTAAACAGTCTTGAGTACTGTACCATCAATAAACAGCCATGCTTACCATATCCACGAGTTAAAGTTAAAAAAATTGTAAACTGACTTCAGGGCTCGAAATTAACATATGCCCGTCAGTCTGTGACTGGTTAAAAGTATGGTGGACTGACTGACATTTGTTTTAGTCAGTCCGATGGGACTGGTTAATGTTCTAAAGCATCCTTTTGGAAAATATACTTATGAAATTTTACACACACATTTGGCATGCTTCAATCTGTAGATATCAGATGAATCTGATTCGTAAATATAAATCTGACATTTAAGTGTTACAATATTGTCTGAGGCATATTGAGTTTAATTTCATTTTAATAACATTAACGAAATATGTTTAATCATTTCTGTAAAACTCTGTTGGACTGATAAAATTTTCTGTGGACTGGTTGAAATTATACCCCATCAGTCTGAGTGGACTGGTGACATAAAAAGTTAGCTTCAAGCCCTGGACTTCATTAAAGTCCGTTTTATGGACAGGTGGGCCTTTGGTCAAGGAAGAAATAATAAAATATTGAGGTGTATCTGGATACACATTCGGGTTATATATTGCACTAAGAAACAGATATTGGTAATCATTATATCTCAGAATTTAAGCCTGGTGAAGGCTGCATTTATGGAAAGCTATCGTGTATCAATTATAGGACGATGATTTACATTTCTAAAAATGATTTTCAGAGGTCAAACTACAACTTAATTAATTGTCTGAGCATTCAACAGGTTTGCTGAAATATACGTCAAAAACATGCTAAATTTTACACCTTACTGACAAGAAATGCACAATGTTAAAAAATCAGCAACTAAATGTCAAATTAATCAAAGCATTTTTAAGAAGCAATCATTGGTTTTGGTGTAAGTATGTTAACAAGCCACAATCTGTGACCTACCCATCTCTTCTCTACTCGTCATCAAGTTCAAGGTCGGATATGTGAGAAACTGAACAACAAAAATAATAACTGTAGAACAACTCCCCTGACAAAGCATTATGTCCAACATATCAACTATTTCAAACTGCTGAATGTATAGATCTATACGATTGATTGAAAGATTTAGCATTCTCACTTGTGATGTATTGACACCTTGACCCAGAAAACATTCTCACCTGTGATGTATTGACACCTTGACCCAGTAAATCCGTCTCGACAAACGCAGGCACCCGACACAGCCTCACAGAAACCTTGGTTATCACAGTCACAGAAAAACTCACAGTTAGGACCATATTGCCCTTGTTTACATGCTGAAATTTCAAGTCAAAATTAAGTTCATGTACAGTGAAACCTGTCTAATCCGACATTTGGAGATATACTTTTGTGTCAGATTAGACAGGATGTGGGATTACAGAGTGTAAAGAACGTGAAAATAAGAAAATAGGGTCAGAATTCCTGGTTAAACGGAGTACACAGGCATCGGTTTACACCGATTTGAATGTACCAGCAAAATGTACTTAGCTATAGCTCACTACTTGGTACTCCCACCAAAAAAAGACATTTAAGAAATAGATTTCAGTTTTGGAAATACATGTACACGAGGGCTTGAACTGTGACACTTTACACCAGCATACTTCGTGAGTGACTGCGTTAGCGCTTTATGAAAAGTATACTGGCATGAAGCATTGCTGTTCATATCCTCGTGTATTTTCAAAAATGAAATTTATTTTTAATATTTACATTTTACTTTCATGTCTGTCAGAATATTCTTAGCCATTATAATAGACATACTATATCTATAAAGAATCATATGCACATTTGTTCACATTAATTAAGAAATGGCTATCATGTTAATTGGTAAAGATATCAACGATAAAACAATGGAGATGTAAATGTAACTCGGTGAACTCACTATTTGTACAGTTGAGTCCTTTTAACCCGGCTGGACAGAAGCACTCCCCTGTCACATGGTCACAGTGGGAGGGGCCACACTGACACTCCTCCTTACAATGAATTCCATAGTACCCTCTTGAACACACTGAAATCATTCAAAATAGAATCAACTTCATATCTACTATAGAGTCATGCTACTCTCTATTGTTGTACCAAACTCTGATATTCAAATAGTCTTAACTAATGAAAAACTTGTAAGTCAAACAAAGAATGGGATTTTACCTCTTCGAATAACATTATGTTGTTAACATGTGTAATACATAACAATAAATAACATCATGTTGTTAACACATGTGTAATACATAACAATGATATCATGTTAACACATGTGTAATACATAAATTCTCTTACTGTGCTGACAGTTGTCTCCCTTGTAGCCTGGTCTACATTTACATTGTCCACTAACTGGGTCACATTTAGCATCATTCTTACAGCTGCATGTTTCTCTACAGTACAGACCAAAGGTTCCTTCAGGACAACCTGAAAGTAAAAGAAGAGGCCCATGGACAACAATACTCACTTCAGTCACCTTATTCTGAAATAGGTTTGGGACACTAATAGAGTAGAAATTTAAATACTGTTGTAGCCTGGGTAACTTTTTGAACAAATTTAAATCTACACTGCATCATATGCATGCAATTTAATTTGACTAATTCTACTCATGTGAAGAAGATTTTTCCTCTGTATTCGAATGAAATAAATCTAATTCCTTACTGCCCAGGAAATCATGATTTGAAGAAACTTTAATATACACTTTAGAAGGATACTTGCATAAAATATCTGAAACACCCAATCCAACGCCCAACTTGTCTTCCCTAATAAAGGACATGTTCTCTATGTGATGCTTGAAATTGTTTTGATGTGCGAGTTGGTTGTGAATTTTTACCATTAAAGTAACTTCTGAACAACAAAAAGTCTCAATTTTATTCTATATAGAATTGAAAAGACATGAGAGCAAAGAGTGAAGTTAAGTATATTTTATTTGCAAAAATGAATAAAACTGAGACTGATTGTGTCAACTTAATTGGTAAAAATTCAAAACCAACTTGCACGTCAAAACAATTTCAAGCTTCAAACGAGCCATCAGAGTGTATTGTTTACTATGAAATCATGGATATTAAATTGTTCAGAGCATCACATTCTTATTTTTTCGATTTAAGGTCCAATTTAATTTACACGAGTCCACTTACCCCCCCAACGTGACTAAATCTAGGGGGGGGGGGTGTTGGGGGGGGGGGGGGGGTGTTTCTACTGCATAATCGGATGTCAATAATGTGATTTTTCTTTCACAACTATCGATTGTGCAGTAGATCGATTGGTGCCCATGTTGAATATCAATATCAAAACATATGAAACATAAACAGAAATGAAACAAATTTTCTTTCACTATCAAGTTCTGATATCACATTTTTTAAACCATATAATTATAACCAATTTTAAGTTAAGCATACTGAATTCACAGCTTTGTCCATAGAATCCTGGCAAACAGCTGCAGCACCCACTGACTGGGTCACAAGATCCATTATTCTGACATACACAAGAGTGGACACAGGCTGGACCAAACCTTCCCAGAGGACATAGCTGGTCACAAGTTTCCCCCATCCAACCAAGGTCACAATGACACTGACCAGTCACAGGATCACAGCGCCCATTATCAGAACAGTTACACACTCCAGTGCATTCCCTGCCAAATCTGTCCTCCTCACATTCTGAAAGTAGAAAATTGTACTCAACATAGTAAAATCAGAAACCCATTAAAAGATAGTGTAAGTCAACATAGTAAAATCAGAAACCCATTAAAAGATAGTGTAAGTCAACATAGTAAAATCAGAAACCCATTAAAAGAGAAGGTAAAACTAAACATAGTAAAATCAGAAACCCATTAAAAGATAGTGTAAGTCAACATAGTAAAATCAGAAACCCATTAAAAGATAGTGTAAGTCAACATAGTAAAATCAGAAACCCATTAAAAGATAGTGTAAGTCAACATAGTAAAACCAGAAACCCATTAAAAGATAGTGTAAGTCAACATAGTAAAATCAGAAACCCATTAAAGGATAGTGTAAGTCAACATAGTAAAATTAGAAACCCATTAAAAGAGAAGGTAAAACTAAACATAGTAAAATCAGAAACCCATTAAAAGATAGTGTAAGTCAACATAGTAAAATCAGAAACCCATTAAAAGATAGTGTAAGTCAACATAGTAAAATCAGAAACCCATTAAAAGATAGTATAAGTCAACATAGTAAAATCAGAAACCCATTAAAAGATAGTGTAAGTCAACATAGTAAAATCAGAAACCCATTAAAAGATAGTGTAAGTCAACATAGTAAAATCAGAAACCCATTAAAAGATAGTATAAGTCAACATAGTAAAATCAGAAACCCATTAAAAGATAGTGTAAGTCAACATAGTAAAATCAGAAACCCATTAAAAGATAGTGTAAGTCAACATAGTAAAATCAGAAACCCATTAAAAGATAGTGTAAGTCAACATAGTAAAATCAGAAACCCATTAAAAGATAGTATAAGTCAACATAGTAAAATCAGAAACCCATTAAAAGATAGTGTAAGTCAACATAGTAAAATCAGAAACCCATTAAAAGATAGTGTAAGTCAACATAGTAAAATCCGATACCTATTAAAAGAGAAGGTAAAACTAAACATAGTAAAATCAGAAACCCATTAAAAGATAGTGTAAGTCAACATAGTAAAATCAGAAACCCATTAAAAGATAGTGTAAGTCAACATAGTAAAATCAGAAACCCATTAAAAGAGAAGGTAAAACTAAACATAGTAAAATCAGAAACCCATTAAAAGATAGTGTAAGTCAACATAGTAAAATCAGAAACCCATTAAAAGATAGTGTAAGTCAACATAGTAAAATCAGAAACCCATTAAAAGATAGTGTAAGTCAACATAGTAAAATCAGAAACCCATTAAAAGATAGTGTAAGTCAACATAGTAAAATCAGAAACCCATTAAAAGATAGTATAAGTCAACATAGTAAAATCAGAAACCCATTAAAAGATAGTGTAAGTCAACATAGTAAAATCAGAAACCCATTAAAAGATAGTGTAAGTCAACATAGTAAAATCCGATACCTATTAAGAGAAGGTAAAACTAAACATAGTAAAATCAGAAACCCTTTGAAAATACCATTTACTTCTCTCCCAAAATAAGACAATCCATGACTTACTGAACTGGCATCTGTCTCCATGGTAACCAGGTGGACATATACACTTGCCGTTCTTGGGGTCACAAGTCGCCTCATTTCGACACTTGCAGACATGTTCACAGTTCTGTCCAGTGTATCCCCGCGGGCAGGGCTGGGTACAAGTAGGACCTATGTACCCCAACGGACACAAACATGTCCCCGTTCTGGAGTCACATGTGGCTCCATTCTCACAATTACATTTGTTCTCGCAGTTTGTGCCAAATTTTCCTTCTTCACAACCTGAAATGCAGTCACTGATATATTTAATATGGAAAGCATACTGTGACATCTTTCATACAATTGCTTCAGCACAATTACAATATAAGATTAAGAGTTTTATAATATCAAAGTGAAAATACTAAATATTAAATCTATTACATCAAAGCAAACTTAGTAGATACAAATTAATACATAATGTACATGTATATATAAAAGTTTTACTGTTAAAACAAGATGATATGAAGCAGAGTGCTTGATACAAACATCATACAATGTTAAGTAAATGGATGCCATTACAGAACAAGCCATCAACACTTTAACAACTTGTAAAAAACAAACCCAGATTTTTCTGACGAAGTGATGTTATTCTACACAACACAAAATTTTTGCAAAAACACTTAATCTTTTTTACCCATGACTTTGACATTAAGTCTTCGTTCAAAGGTCATGACACAATATCCTACCATAAACAACCTTTGTGCTATTAAAGTATTATGTATGAATATTTTCCTGTTGCAAAGTTACTGCCAATACAAAAAAAAGTTCTACCAGTGATCTTGATCTAAATGGTTGATTGATTCATGGTTGTGATACACTATCTGGCCATATCTTTATTGTCAAGTATAAGCTTGTAATGTCCCTCCATCACAAAGTTAACATCGAACAAATATTTCTACTAAAGTGGGAAAGACCAATATATTCTCATGCACACACCTCAAAACATGATGTCATAGCAACACATCTCCAAGGAAACCATTGCAATGTCATTAAAGAAGTGATATTCAATATTCAATTGATGGGTAGCAGGACACAACAGATTTCAAGATTTTAGGCAGATGCAGGAGAATAAACAAAAAATCTATGTATAATGAAATAAATGGGCAATGAAACAACATTCAAAATCAGTGAATTTATGTCTCCCACATCATCATATCTATATGTCATTTGAACAAATTTTCATCCATTCACTTTATAATACTTTACGCCAAGTTTGGTTGAAATTTACTCACTGGTTCTGGAAAAGAACATTTTTTAAAGGACATTACCATTTTTTCTTAATATCCTGTTTTGCTAAAATTGTCTCCCTTTCAAACAGTTATGGCCCTTAATTTGAACAAACTTGAATTCCCTTTACCAAAGGATATTTTGATCTCAGTTTAATTGAAATTTGCCATGTGGTTTAAGAGATGATGAAAATAAGGGGGGGGGGGGACATAATTGTCCTACAGTGATAGAGCTCCACTGATATAATTTCAAATGTACTAGAGCAATGTCATAAAGTGACCTCTGGCCTAATAAAAGCAATAGGCAATGATCCATTGGAGGTAGCTACTCTACACATCCAGTGCTGGACCTTATATCATAATACTGTGCAATTTAAATCATTTCACAGAAATTCATTATAAATTTGGGGAAAAAATCTTACCAATGTGCTAGAGTGACCTTGACCTTTTTGAGCTACAAAATAATAGGTGTCACCTATTTTTCTTCTGAAGTTTAATTCCAAATGGTATTTGACACATCATTCAGAATTCATTAAAGCATTACAGAAATGTAAATGGATAGATCGACTCAAAATACATCCCGGCCATTTTTCAAAGTGGGAGACATAAAACACTGATGTCTTTCAGGGATCATTAAAGAACTATTTGTATTTCAACAAAACTACAACACCAAATCACCAATTCTCCAGGACTCTGCATTGGAAAGAACAAGATAAATTTTAGGACACAACACATACTTGTTTAGAAACAGTGTCGTAGAATCCATTACATGACACCACATAACACAATAAAACAGGACCTCTTTCTGTATACCTGCTTCTGGTCTAACTTTGGGTTTGTTTTCAAAAGAAACAGCAATAATACGCTCATTATGACGCCGTCCTTGAGCTTTTCTATTTTTCCTTCTCCTTTTACCTGCCGAAAAGGTGATGTTTTCAATTGTTAGGCATACATATTGTTACATCAAGCTTTTGATTGAGTCTGTCATTAATCATGAGTTAAACTGTTGATTAAATTATTGTAGGCTGAAATTTCAAGCAAATCTGCATATACTCTGAACATTCTAGAGTGAAGCAAACTCATGTATATATCATAGCAATCAATATTAGGAAGTGGTTATCATCAATTGTATGCAACACATTGTAAAATTCTTATTATTTATACATTCTATGTCAGTATCATCTATGCTAGACATATATCTGCATCACACTGAAATATAAATTGTTCAGATGGTAATTAAAAGTTCAGTGGTATAAGTCAGTGAGGCATTCAAAGCTATACAGGTTAAAGTTCTTTTCACTGAGATCAGTCCAAAGTTACAAGAATTGTGAGTCATTTTCACACATATTTACCCCTGGTGCAGTTTTTGCCATAGTATCCCGGTTTACAGCTGCATATTCCGGTGCTTGGGTCACACACCGAGTTCTTGCTACAGTTGCATGTCTGGTTACAACCCTCTCCATAACGATCCCTAGGGCACTCTGAATCACGAAAGAAAAAGAAATGTTGCCATGAAAGGCCCTGATGAAGACCACAGCCTTCACAAGAATTTTTCTCACCAACTCATAATAACATCTGCAATTCCTTTACATATGCAAATCATGGAAAAATTAACCGAACTTTTGTATTCTGTAAAAATGTTATTGCTAACTCAAGCTTTTTTGAGTTGTCTTTCGGATAATATTTGTTCAAGTGAATTTGAAAATAGGTAGAAATTGGACTGCAAGTAGCTTTCCTCAGAAAGCACATATCCACAAATGTAGAACTTTTATCTGTTAAATGGTTTTGGATTTGTATTAGTATTCTACCATTCCATGTGCCTCAAAATGTGGTAGATTTCACAAGTTGTTATAAAATGTGTACATTTCAAATTGTGTAAATTTCACAAGTGATATAAAATGTGTATATTTCACAGGTCAATAAACAAGAGGCCCATGAGCCACATCGCTCACCTGAGTCAATTTGGCCCATATTTAAAGATTTGCCCTATATATTTGCATGTAAAACTTTGATCCCCTATTGTGGCCCCATCCTACCCCCGGGGACCATGATTTTTACAAACTAGAATCTGCACTATTTCAGGAAGCTTTCATGTAAATGTCAACTTGTCTGACCAAATGGTTCTTGAGAGGAAGATTTTTAAAGATTCTCTCTATATATTTTGTATGTAAAATTTTTATCACCTATGTGGCCCAACCCCTACCCCTGGGGCCATGATTTTAATAAACTTGAATCTGTACTATGTCAAAGCTTTCTTGTAAACGTAAACTTTTCTGGCCCAGTGATTCTTGAGAAGATTTTTAAAGATTCTCTCTATCTATTTGTATATAAAACTTTGATTCCCTATTGCGGCCCCATCCTACCCCTGGGGGCCATGATTTTAACACAATTGAATTTGCACTGTCAGAAAGTTTTCATGTAAATTTGTACTTTCCTGGTCCAGTGTTATTTGAGAAGATTTGAGAAGATTTTACCTATAAATTCACATGTAAAACTCAGATCCCCTATTGTAGCCCCAATGTATCCCCGGGGGTTATGGTTTTAACAAACTTGAATCTGCACTATGTCGAGAAGCTTTCATGTAAATTTCAGCTCTTCTGACCCAGTGGTTTTTGAGAAGATTTTTAAATGACTCCACCCTATTTTTGTGATTATCTCCCCTTTGAAGGGGGCATGGCCCTTCATTTGAGCAAACTTGAAAGCACTTTACCCAAGGAGCTTTTTGCCAAGTTTAGTTGAAATTGGCTCAGTGGTTCTGGAGAGGACATTGAAAATGTAAAAAGTTTACAGACAGACAACGAACAACAGGAGATCAGAAAATGAGGTTGATTTAAATTCTTTTCAGATTTTCATGATTAAATCAAACCAGATTTTCCAGACAAATACAAAATGTGGTAGATTTCTCAGATAAAATCAGCAAGTACTTATTGCACCATTGATAGTGTGATCGTTATTGCCCCATTGATAGTGTGATACTGTTATTGCCCCGTTTATACTGTGACAATGTTATTGCCCCAAAGATAGTGTGACACTGTTATTGCCCCGTTGATATTGTGATACTGTTATTGCCCTGTTGATATTGTGATACTGTTATTGCCCTGTTGATATTGTGATATTGTTTTTGCCCCGATGATATTGTGATACTGTTATTGCCTTATTGATAGTGTGATACTGTTATTGCCCCAATGATGGTGTGATACTGTTATTGCCTTGTTAGTGATACTGTTATTGCCCTGTTGATAGTGTGACACTGTTATTGCCCCGTTGATAGTGTGATACTGTTATTGCCCCGTTGATACTGCAACTCTGTTATTGCCCTGTTGATTGTGTGATACTCACTGTTCTGACAATTATCTCCTGTGAAACCTGGTGGACAGAAGCACTCTCCAGTCACATGATTGCAGGGCTGACCATCACCACATAAACAAACCTCCATGCAATCCAGTCCATAGAATCCCCGCATACAAGCTAAAATAAACGTCATAATGATATGCAAATCTAAGCACATCAATTATATCATAACGAGACACTACAAGTCATGAGTAGAAAGCACTATTTACTACACGAGTATGCATATTGGTGTGACTGTATAGCCTAGTAGAATAAATATCTTTTTTCTCATGATTTTCAGCTCATGTATTCCATATCTCGGCTCACCCTTGTTTAAGTCCCCACTGAACCCCTTGGGTGATTTTATTAAGTCCCACACTGGTCCCCTGGAGTAACCCCCTTAATTCTAAGCCCCACATTACCCTCCTGAAGTGAACACTTTAATTTAAACCTAATACTGGCCTGCTAGAGTAAACCCTTAACTTCAAGCCCAACACAGACCTCCTTCAGTGATTTAAACCCCTCATAGACACCCCCCCCCCCCCCCCCCCCCCCCCCCCCCCATTGGTCTCCTGAAGTGAAGAGTGAAGATTTATCTAAGCCCTTCACAAATCTTCTCTCCCCACTGTGGCTCTAGGAGTGAAGATCAGACCATTTTCCCTACATATTTCTATGTAAATCTTTAAACCCCCAATGATCCATCCTGTTCATATGAATTTGCTTCTTCAGCTTTAGTGGTTCCTGAGAAGACTTTTTTATACACACCTCACCTTATTTCCCAATTATCTTCCTTTGAAAAAAAAGCATGCCCCTTCATTTGAACAAACTTAACCTAAGGATGCCTTATTGCTTATAAAATTTCGGAATTCTCTCGAAAGGGCATGACCTTTAGTTTCATCAACTTGAGCCTTTAAGTTATTCAAGGACACTGTATCCAATTTGGTTCAAGAAAGTGCTGGGTATTCCGACCGGTAATATCGTACAGCACTAGTTCAATATGCTCAAATCAGACATACAATAAAACACAGATACAATGAACATGCTTATAATGAATATACATTTACAGAGATGTGATTTTCATTTCCTGTATTTTGAAAACATACTATAAACTTAATGGATATAACAATATAACAGGGGTGCATGAGCCGAGTTGCATGGGATACATTGTAAAGTCAGGAATGATGTGGCATATTTATAATTGTGAGGAACTAATTTCAGTTTTAAACTTTTCGAGTTACTGTCCAGAAACCATATTTGTCTAAAGTTTTCAATCTATTTTCGGTCAATGTGACCTTGACCTTTGACCTTTTTTCTCCAAAATCAATAGGGGTATCCAACAATACATCCAAGTTTCATTTGATTCAAATTAAAAATTTTCAAGTTATCCTCCTGAAACCAAACTTTTTTGGAATTTTAAATATATTTTCGGTCACTGTGACCTTGACCTTTGACCTATTTTCTCCAAAATCAATAGGGGTCTTCCTTACCTGGTACATAACAATATCTTTAAGTATCATTTGATTCGGATTTAAACTTTCTGAATTATCATCCGGAAACCAAATTTTTCTGAAATTTTCATTCCATTTTCGCTCACTGTGACCTTGATCTTTGACCATTTTTCTCCAAAATTAATAGGGGTCTTCCTTACCCATCATCTGGAAACCAATTGTTGACGCCCGCCCGCATCACCAAACCAATAGCCAAGTTCAACTTTGTTGCAACTCGGCTAAAAATTGTTCATCTCCAGCACTTTCCCATAAGTGTGTTTTACTGTACACACATTCACAATGATGCACAGACAGACACACATTCACAATGATGCACAGACAGACACATTCACAATGATGCACAGACAGACACATTCACAATGATGCACAGACAGATGACAACCTTAAAAATCAGAAATGCTCACTAGAATCATTGATTCAGTAAACGAGATTGTTTTTACAGGACTTACCTCTGTAGCAGTTTCTTCCCCTCCATCCGGGGCCACACGTGCAAGCCCCTGTTATATGGTGACAAGATGCCCCATTCTTACAGCTACATTCTTTGTCACAGTTCTCCCCAAACAACCCACCAGAACACTCTACAAAAACATACAGGCTTATTCACTCTCTTACCTTGCATATCTGCTAATTTACTCAATAACCTAATGTATGGGGCGATAATTTCCCAGTATAAAGCATGTTCTCTATTTTCTGGGAAAATGTCACACAAATGTTTAATTAATGGATACTGTAAATTCCTAAATATACACGAGCATTCATCATTGTATAATTCAGTAAGAAACACCACTCACAAAAAAGTACTTTTTATTTTCATATTGCTGAAATGCGTGTAAAGAGTCCACTCACGAATCCATGTTCTCCAAGATGTGACGTCTACGAGTCATTCTGCGCTATCAAGTACTCACTTAGAGTACAGAATCTACAGTAGTCAGACACAAAACAATACCTCCTTCCTCCTGTTTTGGAGAGAGATATAAACACCCCCAACATTCTACATAATCTACATGTACAGTACCTTTATCACATAATTCTCCTCTGTATCCAGGTAGACATTTACATCGCCCCGATTCTTTGTCACATGATTCTGCATGCACACAATCACACTGGTGTACACAGTTTGGACCATAGAATCCCTCGTAACAGGCTGTTTATAAAGAAAAAACAATTGTATACTTAGTTATGGCCCTTTATAAAAATGCAAATGTAAAATCAAAACAAATGCTACAGTATTCACATTTTAACAGCATTAACATTTACTCACATTTATACAGTACTCACACTTCAATAGTACTCACATTTTTCACATGCCGTTCCTGTGAAGCCACTGGTACAGTTACACTGTCCTGTGATGCTGTCACACGGTGCTCCATTTCGACAAAAGCAGTGGTACAAACAATTAATTCCATAAAATCCATTTGGGCATTCTGTAAACAAAATTCAAGACTTGTCCAAAAACTTCTCTCGGTAATTCACACAAAAAATATTCCTTACTTATAGATGCACGACATCTTACATGCCTAATTCCATGCTAATCCAGCAAAATTTCTGACCTTCCTCACAGTGCTTTCCTCTCCAGCCAGCAGCGCACACACAGGCCCCAGACACCGGATCACAGGTGCCCCCGTTTCCACAGTGACACTGGTACTTGCACTCCTCCCCGTACATTCCCATGGGACAGGCCTTGGAGCAGTCCTCCCCGGTCCACCCCGCAGAACATTTACACTCCCCTGTCACATGGTTACACTCTGCCCCGTTGTTTCCACAGTTGCAGACCCCCTGACAGTCCAGTCCATAGAATCCCTGAGGGCAGGGCTTGTCACAGTGTTTCCCCTGCCAGCCTGCAGTGCAGGTGCACCCCCCTCCAATGTGGTCACATGATGCTCCATTGGTACAGCGGCACTTCTCTTTACAGCCTGCTCCAAAGGTGTCCTTCTCACATACTGTTAAATGAGAAAACAGAGGAGTCAGAAAGCTAAAAAGAAGGCAGGCATTAGAAAGAGAAAGGAGTAAAAAAAGGGGGGGGGGGGGGGGAGAGGCGTTTAATAGAGAAAGAAAACAGAGGAGTCAGAAAGCTAAAAAAGAAGACAGGCATTAGAAAGAGAAAGAAGAGGAGTAAAAAAAAAAAAGGGGGGGGGGGAGAGGTGTTTAATAGAGAAAGAAAACAAGAGTAGTCAGAAAGCTAAAAAGAAGGCAGGCATTAGAAAGAGAAAGAAGAGTAGTAAAAAAAAGGGAGGGTGTTTAATAGAGAAAGAAAACAGAGAAGTAAGAAAGCTTAAGAGAAGGCAGGCATTAGAAAGAGCAAAGCAGAGGTGTAAAAAAAAAAATAGAGAGAAAGCAGAGAGGTCAGAAAAGGAAAGAAAAATCTGATGAGTCAGAAAGAGAGAGCAGAGGAGTTAAAAAAGAAATTCTTGTAAATTTAAACATAATGAAGATTCTGTATTTTGCTGAAGTTATATAACTGTGTATCCCACAATTCCACATTTCTCCTGTATAACAAATCATTTTCTTTACAAGTGTATTTGGTGGGATTTGTTTTCTTGCATCATACTACAGCAATGATTTCTCTCATGTACATACGCTCGTCACAGCCCCTTCCTTTCCAGCCTGGTCCACAGATACACTCTCCTGTGATGTGGTCACATTCAGCACCATTCCTACACGCACACCGGTATATGCAGTTTGGTCCATAGGTACCAGGAGGACAAACTATAATACAACAACATATGAAGACCACATTACATAAATCTTAAGGGTCCTCTACACACTGCACATAGAGCTACTTTTTATTCAGTTAGAGAATTAGAGTGATCTGTCCTTTTACAATAAACTGACATTTACAGTGCTATTAACATTTTGTAATCAATTGTAGCAGTAGTTAAATCATTATATCAGACCAAGATAAAGATACTGAGTGCTTTATTTGAAAATCTTTCCCATTTTAAATCCATAATATTCATTTCTGTTCATCAGTTTCTTCGCAAATTTTGAAGATTTTACCTGGGGCAAACCCATGCTAAAAATGTCAAGATAAACTCAATATGTACACCTTTATGCGATATAATTTCTCAATGTCCAAAACACATTTGTGTATAGAGAGTCCTTAAATCAAGGATTTATTGTGGTTCTTACATGTATTTTAGCAAAGGAAAATTAAAAGTGAGTAATTTTATTTCGCGAGAGATGCCTCTTGCGTAATTACTTGATAATTCCCCGCGTATATTTAGAAATCTACAGCAGTACCTACAGTAGCTGTAAATGTCTCACCTTGGTCACAGATGGTTCCTCTGAATCCTTCTCTGCACTTACAGGAGCCGTCTGCTGGGTTACACTTAGCATTGTTCTCACACTTACACTGTAGAAGACACTGAAATCCGTAACGACCAGGAGGACAGGCTACACAGAGGAAAGAAATGCGCAATAGTCAAATCAGAATGCTCTGCTATACATCAGCTTATTTAGGCATGCTGGAATTATCTGCATTTTTTAGCAGATTAAGAAAATAAATTAAAAATATTGAGTAGGTCTATCGGCACATAGACTACAACAATACACATTCTTATACATTTTATGCAATTATTACTGTGTAATATAAAATGAACAAAAATTTATCACCAATATCTTGCACTACATGTTATCTATTTTTAATTCTTTAAAGAAAATTTGCCAAATATTCTCAACGCATGCCTCTGGCTCATGTGCACTAAAAACACTGACCATCTTGACATTCCTGTCCATACCAGCCGTCGGGACAGATGCACTCTCCTGTCACCTTGTCACATTCTCCTCTCTTACAAGTACACTCGTACATACAGTTAACTCCCCAGGTTCCGTTACGACACGCTGAAAATAACGCAGACATTAAGATTCCGTTACAAGAAACTGAAAATGACGCAGACATTAAGATTCCATTACAACAAATTGAAAATATCGCAGACATTATGATTCCGTTACGACAAACTGAAAACAAGAGGTACTGTGAGCAATGCTCACCAAGAATACCCCCCGCTTACCCCAATCTTCCAAAGGGTGTTGGTAATAGGTATAAACTACCTCTTTTCTGAGTGTAAAAAACAAATGGCATGACAAACCGAACCATATTGCTACTTCGCTATCCAGTGCACGTGACCTTTGACCTTTTGACCCCAAAATCAATAGGGAACATCTTCATCCCATGGGTAGTCCATATGTATGATATGGTGACTGTAGGTGGAAAGGATAATGCTTTAGAGCCCGGAAACCATATTGCTACTTCGATGTCCAGTGTGCTTGACCTTTGACCTTTTGACCCCAAAATCGATAGGGAACATCTTCATTCCATGGGTAGTCCATATATAAGATATGGTGACAATAGGTGGAAAGGATAATGCTTTAGAGCCCGGAAACCATTGCGTCTACAGACGGACGGACGGACAGACAGACGGACAACCCGATTCCAGTATACCCCCCCACAACTTGTTGCGGGGGGTATAATAACGCAGGCATTAAGATTCCATTACAACAAACTGAAAATAATGCAGGAAGTAAGGGATCCTTACTGAACCTTGCTGAAAAAACTTAGGTTCCGATGTAACAAACTAAGAAAACACAGGTAAAATGACACACACATTCAAGTTACAATGCGACACGCTGAAAATAATCACAAACATTATATAGTTTGAAAACTTTAACGCACAATACATTTTTTTATGCTTCTAAATTATAAAAAAAAATTATTCTTCTAAATTGTAATATGTTTGTTTTTTTTCTACTGTTGGTGTCAGAAACTGAATTGTTTGCAACTGTGACTTGTTTGATTAAATATCATTGATTAAAATTAAATTTATGCCATCATTTATATGATGAAGTGGACGGATTAGTGAAATATGTTTTTCGGACTAGTGGACTATAGTCACTATGGTAGTCCATATAGACTAGTGCTTGAAAAAGTTAATTTTGAATCCTGGATTGTGTATGAGATTGATTGGAGTTAAAAATGATTTTCAGAACTTATTTTTCCATAAGATACATTCAAACATTAAACAATTTCAAATTCTTATTTTGCCTGATAAATCTCTGCTCATGCAAAATTTTGAACCGACGGTCGGTATAAATGTCTGACACTCTTCAATAACATCAACTTTGTAAATCCATTTGAATGTAGTTTTAAATTCATCTTCTTATGTCATTCTAAATATTAAGTCATATGTCATTCTATATGTTAAGTTTTATTTAATTCTATATACTAAGTTTTATGGCAATGTTAATATTTAGTGCATATTTGGTCAGTTTTGGCATAATAGCAAAAATAGGAAAAATCAAACTACGACAAAAATCAGGTTGTCTACAGCAGTAATTCATGTAAATCGTTCTGTAAATATGAACAGGTTTTACAATATTCTACGATTTATCAATGTATGTCCGAGTACACCTGGAACAGGTAGATCATACTTCATTGGCTAATTACTTACATTTATTGCAATGTCTTCCTCGGAAGCCAGCTCTACAAATGCACTTTCCTGTCTCAGGATGACAAATACTACCGTGACAATTACATGTCTGTTCACAGTTAAAACCAAATGTTCCATTGGGACAAGCTATAACAAAAGCATCAACTCAGCAAAATAAAACTATACACTGGTCAACAAGAACAGAAAACAAGGAGAAAAAAATCTGACACACTCTAACACATACATAAAATTACTCTCTACAAAAATCAACACAAGATTTTTCTCTACAAAAATTACAATTAAAAAAGACAATAAAAAAAAAACCCACAAAGTAATTGATTAAAATGATAGAGTGTAACAATCTACAACAAAGATGAGCATTGAAACCTATTTCTCTCTTTGACCTTCACCTTGATTGCAGCTGTCCCCCATTCTTCCCTGGGGACACCTGAGATAGCACTGCCCCGTCTCAGGATGACATGACTGGTTGTTGTTACAGTTACACACATGTTTACAGTTCTTCCCGTAACGACCGGCTGAACATCGAAATTCACATTGCTCACCATAAAAACCTCTCTTACACGAACACTGTCCACTCTGAAAGAAAATGGGAACAGGCTATAAATATTCCATATCAACCTTTCACTGCTTGCTCATCACTTTTCAGAAGGAGAAGTTTGTCTCAACTTACCACTGGTTCACAGAACTAGTTTGTACCGACTTACCACTGGTTCACAGAACTAGTTTGTCACGACTTACCACTGGTTCACAGAACTAGTTTGTACCGACTTACCACTGGTTCACAGAACTAGTTTGTCTGGACTTACCAGTGGTTCACAGAACTAGTTTGTATCGACTTACCAGTGGTTCACAGAACTAGCTTGGCTCGACTTACCAGTGGTTCACAGCGCTCTGTAGTGGTCCTGTTGCAGTGACAAGTGTTGACACAGTTTGATCCCCAATTAAAGGAGGGACATTTGGCATTACAGTAGGGACCCACAAAACCGGGGGGACACTGGCAGTATCCAAACTCTCTGTCAAGACATTTAATGAGCATTTTAATTAAATGATTGTCTATCCATCACACTATCAGACAGTAAACTATTTATAAACTTAAACAAAATGAATTTTTGAAACACCTTTCTCCAACTAAGCTAGCTAGAATATGATGGTGGCAAATTTGACCTTGAACTATGACCTTCAATTTGAGCAAGCTTTAACTTACACCTTTTCGTTATTGACTTGGAGGCTTAAAAAATCAGTTACCTATCTCGTGTATGACTAGTCGTACCTGTTAGTGACTATTCTTACCTGTTACAGTGACCACTATAGCAAGGCTTGGAACAGATTTTGTCACAGTTTTTACCAAAGAACCCTGCAGGACAACCATCCTCACAGAATTCACCTTTGACCCCCGGTGGACAAGTGCATCCTCCCGTCACATGATCACATGTCCCCCCGTTCTGACAGACACAAGCCTCGTTACAACCGCTGCCATAAAATCCCTAAAAAAGACAATTTCCATATAACTTTGTCACATTTACAAGGTGGAAAAGAAAGAATAAATAATATTCACTTAAAAAGCTTCCATCAAAATTTTTTAAGAATCTGGTCTAGGTGCAATGTATATATTTGCAATAATTTGAAATCACTTAAAAGATTTTTATAGTAAATGTTTCACATACATTATGCACCTATAAATTAAGAACCATTAACCAATATCATGCCTTAAACATCACAGTGACTAGTAATTGTTTACTTTTACACGATGCGTATAAATTAATAACCTTTAACCATTGTTATACACCTTAAAAGATTTCTTATGTAAAGCTAATACGATTTAGAAGTAACATTTTTACTGTTAAACCAATTCTCACACTCGTGGTCTATTGACCGGTCAACAGTTTACGAACTGTTGACAGGGCAATAGTCTGCTTTATTTCTATTGGCTATGTAAGTCATGTGGTTCTTGGTCTGCTGCTATGGCGAGGTTCACTGATTTGACTGATGAAGATACAGAATTTAGTAGATGGAACGCAGCACAGAAACACGAAAAATGTAATTATTGATTTTTAATTAGGATATTACATAGGTTTTCTTTTAAACTAAAGGAAGTGTTGATAAATGTATACAACTCCTGTCGTGTTAAAAGTTCGAAGTCAACAAACCATATGTCACATGGCATATGCATCTAGTAAAACATCCTAAAAATTTAAAGTGTATAACAAAACAGTTATAGACTGTGTCCTCAGATAACAGCTGTTTTGTTTGACCCTCGAACGGATCTGTTGCCCTCATCCTATGGCTTTGGGCAACAGACCCGTTCTCGGGTCAAACAAAACTGCTGTTGTCTGAGGACACAGTCAATAACTGTATAATATCATGCCCTAAACATCACAGTGACTATTAACTGTTTACTTTTACACGATACTTGGTACAATCTGTTTACCGATGGACAAGTCTGATTACAGAGAAATCCCTGCCAGCCAGGACCACATACACAGCCAGGATTTTCTCTGCTACAGGTGGCTCCATTCTGACAACTGTCACATGTCCACTCACAGTCTGGTCCGAAATTGCCAGGCACACACTCTACAACATTACAGCTGTACATGCTCAACATCAGCTCAACACTCTAGCTATGTGATAGACAACACCTCACAGTGTTAACAATGTTCAGTTACCTGTAAATATATCTTTTACATATATATAAAGTTTGATAATAAATCTGAAACCAACCTTGATATGTTCCATTAATAGCTGCTTGTTAAAGACAAGAAAAAGATCATAAAATTAGTGTATGAATTATACAGTGGAGAATTACCATATTTGACATCAGCATCTATCAATTCATCTTGTAGTTTTCGGTTTTCTACCAAAGGGAGGGGCCGTAGTGAAGCTTTATACTGAGGGGACAATGGGATGTCCCCTCGCTGAGGACCAAGGTCTATCACTATAGAACCAAACAAAATCAAATCAACAATAACAACAAACAAAAATATATATGCTACAAAATTATATGTAAACCAATATGCTACATAAATGTAAATAAATGTGCTTTATCAACAAACCTTACCAATATGGAAAGATATAAACAAAATTAATGTTTGTTTGTTTTATTTTTGTTGTTGTTGAAAACTCTGATCGATATCAACATATACCTGTAAAACTGAAACAAAAAATATATCTATTTCATAGACATTTTGCTGCATATATCTACTGTATATAGAAAGATCAATCTTTAAAATCTGTATGAAAGCATTTCCATGCAAATCTAATTAACTAACATATGTAAGCATTGAAACTACATGTGTATTTCATAAATTTATATTAAGTACACGATGTGTGAAGGTTAGGGGTACCAGGTTGTCCTGTAATTTATATAATGAAAGAAAGCAAGTGAGCAAGCTCACATACTTCATGCTCCAACATTGCTTGACAATGCCTCACATAATGAATGGTAATGCTATGCATTACTGCAAGAACAGGAAAGACAGGATCAAAATTCTAAGTTTAATAGGGGCATAACTCCCACAAAAATTATTGAATCAGAATTTCCTGGGAATATGCACATCTACACAGTGTGTCCTTATAAATTACATAGTTTCACGGAAGTCTGTTGAACGGTCTTGGAGGAGTTGCGCTGACAAGAACAGGACAGAGAGGCTCAAAATTCTAAGTTCAAAAGGGGCTTAATACAGTGAAACTTCTCTAAACCAGCTGACTCTCGGACCAAAAAAAACGGCCAGTTTAGAGGGCTGGCTGGTTAACAAAATTATTGAATAAGAATTTCCTGGGAATATGCACATCTACACAGTGTGTCCTTAACAACTCAAAGTTTCAGAAAATTCTGTTGAGCAGTCTCAGAGAATTTGCATTGACAAGAACAGGACAGATTCGAAATTCTAAGTTCAAAGGAGGCATAACTCCCACAAAAATTATCGAATCATAATTTCCTGGGAATATGCACATCTACACAATGTGTCCTTATTAACTACAAAATTTCACAAAATTCTGTTGAATGGTGTCAGAGGAGTTGCGCTGACAAGAAAGGGACTGATGGACTGACAGACAGGTCAAAAACATTATACCCTCCACAACGAGTATAATTACAGCCCCTGTTGATGCTGGAGGTAGGGTTAAACCTGAATTTACAAATACAGTCCCTATTGTTGACGAAGGGGGGGGGGGGGGGGGGGGGGGAGAGATGTACTTACAGATACAACTCGTTGTTAGGGGTACATTGGTAACTTACAGATAGAGCCCCTGTTGTTGGGGGTAGGTTGGTAACTTACAGATACATAGATACAGTCCTTTTTGTTGTTGTTGTTGTTGGGGGGGGGGTGTAAGTCGGTACTTACAGATACAGCCCCTGTTGTTGGGGGTAGGTTGATAATTTACAGATAGAGCCCTTGTTGTGGGGGGGGGGGGGGGGGGGGGGGGAGGGTGTAAGTCGGTACTTACAGATACAGCCCCTGTTGTTGGGGGTAGGTTGATAATTTACAGATACAGCCCTTGTTGTTGTGGGGTGGGGGGGGGGTGTAAGTCGGTACTTACAGATACAGCCCCTGTTGTTCGGGGCCAGTCTGTATCCAGGCTTACAAACACAGCTGTAGGAACCCTCCGAGTTCACACACTCGTGCTCACAACCGCCATTGTCAGACAAACACTCATCCACGTCTGGAAAAATAGTTACACATTTAAACAAATATATTGATTATTTAACAAAATAAAATTAAAAGTATGCTAAACCTTTTTGCACTTTAAAACAATAGGTACTTAAATCCCTTACATTTATTAGGTGGTACATGGCTTTTTTTTCTTCCATTTTTTCAGTCAACGAGACAGAAACGACTTTCCCATTGATCTACTCACCATCACAAGAGCAGCCATCATTTTGGTTGAGCAGGAATCCCTTTCTGCAGCTGCAGGTGTACCCTCCTGGGTTATTAGAACACTGGTGAGCACAACAGGCCTGTTCTGACTCGCACTCATCAGCATCTACAACAATTCAGGCAATAATCTAACTCACATCAAAATCTACAACACACATTCAGTCTTTAAGGTAAACTCCATAATCGTATTATCTAATAAAAGTACAGAAAGTGTATATTTTTCCATTTATTACAGTAAAAACTGAAATATATTATCAAATAAAATATACAGATCATCGCATCTTATCATCACACTATATTAACAGAATCATATATCAACATCAGGAAAATAGCAATTTTCCCTAAACAGCATTATCAAAATTTAACAGAAACTGTTTTAGTGATATAGACTTTTCTCTGGCCATTCAATAACTCTATAACCAAATTCTACACAAAAAGGTTGATAAATGATCGAATTGTTTGGATTTTAAATTCATTGAGAATCTTTCAGTCATATTTAACAGCTGTCAACTTATGATTTTTTAAAGATTCCCCTTTTTCACTTCTAATGACAAGCATTTAGTTTTTTCACTTCTAATGACAAGCATTTAGCATAGGCACACTCACCCAACTATTTCAAAGACAAAATGTCACCTTGCTGTGGTTTGAACCCACGACTTACAGTACAAAAAGCCTGTGCTCTAAACACACAAAAAGGTCAAATGGTACTGTTCCTATGTTACGTGTCCAAAACATTGTCAAGTTAATAATACCATGACCATGACCTTTGATATTCTGATTAAAACTTTTAAGGTCAAATGTGATTCCTTACATGGGCTCCATAACTTCATTATGAACATACCTATACACAAACAAGCATTTTGAGAGTATTGCATGGCAATACATAGTCCCCTACCGGTTGAAAAAATTACTGTACCACAACAATATTCAAAGTTCATTATGTAGGTTATGGTAAAAGGGAAAATTGGGGAACCAGGGTAGGAATGGTTGGAAATCAACTACTATTCGAGAAGAGACTAGACCAGGAAAAAAGACAAATTTATAATCAAGTTTAGGTCTTTAACCAAGTCAAAAAACTGTGACATGTAGGTGATCATGAATAATTTTATCTATATAATATTGTTGTATTACTATGCTAGAAGTTTTAATGAGTGTAGTACTCTTATCCACAGATATAAGAAACTTGGATGTAGACTAACAATTCATGCTATTTTTCTAAGTCCAAGGGCCATAACTTAATGAAAAATCAACGGACCGAGACAAATTTAAACTTGATCTGTAACTTGTTATGGCAAAGCAATGTACCAAATATCAAAGGAATATCTGCAAGACTGATAATTCATGCTTTTTTTTTCTAAGTCCAAGGGCCATAACTTAATGAAAAATCAACAGACCGAGACGAAATTCAAACTTGATCTGTAACTTGTTATGGCAAAGCAATGTACCAAATATCAAAGGAATATCTGCAAGCACAACCCAAAAAAAAGTCCGGAAAACTGATAATTCGTGCTTTTTTTTCTAAGTCCAAGGGCCATAACTAAGTGAAAAATCAACGGACCGTGACCATATTCAATCTTGATCTGTAACTTGTAATGGCAAAGCAATGTACCCATTATCAAATGAATATCTGCAAGCACAACAAAAAAAGTCTGGAAAACTGATATTCATGCTATTTTTCTAAGTCCAAGGGCCATAACTAAGTGAAAAATCAATGGATCGGGACCATATTCAAACTTGATCTGTAACTTGTTATGGCAACGCAACATACCAAATATATAATAAATATGTGCAAGAATAGAGAGAAAAAAGTGGAAAATTGGACTGACGGACGGAGCGCAAACCTAAAGTCCCCTTCGACTTCGTCGGTAGGGGACTAATAAGTTTACACACACACACAGGGGTGGTCGTCTGATTTTCCTATAACCTTAGTGTTACATAATTCAATGGAATACATTTAATCATTTTCAGAGAAAAGACCTTTTCACCATCAAAATGCTATCTCTGTCTTTCATTGTAGCATGTATACACCTACCCAGACAGGACTTCTTGTCAATCTGCAAGATGTAGCCCTTCCTGCAGGAACAGACTGGTCCCCCGTCTCCATGACGACAACTGTGAGCACATCCTCCATTATTAATGGCACAGCTGTCTACCGGCTCCAATTCAACTCCTACAAAATTAAGTACCCTACTGAATCCAATAAATACAATTGGGTTTTTATTTTCTTTGCCTTCAATAGCATCACTATCACCTACGCACCAAATTCTGATAAATAAAATTTTCTGTACAATGTCTGTCCACATAAGAATTGTCCATCAAATTCAACATTTTTATTTGACCTTTATGAATGTCATTGAACCTCTGCTTATAAACAACCTTCGTCTAAAGTATGAGCTTCTACAATTCCTACATTTCAAAGTTATACCCCTGACAAGAATTTTATGCTGTTAATCTCCGTGACCTTGATATTGTACAAATGTCTTCGTTTCTGGGTCATGACATGCCTTTCCACTGCGTTAGGTAAGCGTTTCCTTTAAATGACTGGAATAAGCCCATGAAGTAAAACTGTCTAAGCTGAAGGATTCATCCCTTTTTACATGTACCCCTTTTTTGCTGACGTATATGTTTAAGGAAACCAGTAATGCTGCAAGGCATGATTATCATGCAACAACTATATATCATATTACTTATCGTTTCTTACTGACTGTCTACAGAAATTTTTCTGGTTGTTAAAGTTCATAGATGGCAATGTCAAGCCAAGCCTTCTGTAAATGGACTTTTAACAACCTGACAAATTTTTATAGACAGTCAGTAACAAACCTGATAGGTGTTGTGTTTTGTCGAGGACCAATATTTTATATGTAGATATGTACAGTATAAGAAAGAAATACAATGAAAAAGATGTTTCAGACACCATGCTGTCGTCTAAAATTTGCTACTCACCATCAAAAGAAGTTAGACGGCAATCATGTGACAAATTTATTACAATGACAGAGCATCATCAAAACAATATCTTATATTTCAAGAGAGAATAAAATACCTTGAACAGGAGCCATCCCTGACAGAGTTTTCCTGACCTCTGATTTGTTAGCAGTAATGAATGAAAGCAAATGATTTTAATATTAAATCATTGTAAAGGTTTAAGTTATTAACCTTGCACAGTCTACCTCAGTCTCGTTTGGTGTGTGCATTATTTACTTCCAGACAAAAGATCGTAATGAATCGAGATATGAACAGGGTTAAATCCCTATACAGTGGGGCCTCAGTAATCTGGACACCATTAACCAAAGTGTCTGGATTAATGAGGGGCCACAGTATACCCTGGATTAGACAGAGATAACTAAATTGATTTTTTATTATGTTCACCATTTGTTTGTGTTTTTAAATGTTTGACTTGTATTATGGGTAAATTGGACCACCTGAATGGCAAACAGTATACAAATACAGTAAAACACAGTTATAGCTAACCTCCAGAGTCAGCAGAAAAAAAGAGTTCATTATAACTAAACTTCATTATATCCAATAAAATTTTCATTATTTTCCTCTCATAGAGGAATAAATTTCGCAAAAATATCATTATATGCGAGTTTTTCTTCAACTGCTCTACAACAAATCATGTGGTCAAACTGACAAATTTTTTAATTTAATCTTAAGTTTTAAAAGGTGCCTATCCTACTTTTGAATAATGATGTTTCTCTGAAAATTCTTAATGTCAAAATTAAGCACAAATCTAAAATGAACTTGCATGCAGTTGAGCAGTGACATTGCTATCTGCAATCTCACTTTTTCTTAGGGTAGAGGTGGGGGAGGGGGTGTCTGTGTGTGTGTAAAAAAGATCTATAGTGTGTATTGCAGTTTACTAAGTTACACCAAACAAATTCTTCAAATGTGTTTTATATAGAAAGTAATCACAAAACAAAGTTACAATAGTTCTCAATTTCCAACAAATTTGATATTACTTTCCAAAGTTTGATATATGCAAGAAATTTGGATGGAGAATAAACATACCATATACACAAGAGGCTGTTCAATATTAACAAATCCAGGCAGCAGAGAAAAAGAAGAGAACATTTCAATGAAGAACAAAATATGGTTCATTCAAATCTATAGAAGAGTTGCACTCCACTTAATGCCAGCTTTATACATGTCACAAAAAATTCTGGCACTTAGTTAAACTAAGTGATGAACAGGCACAATCAGCTGTTGAGGGTCTTAAAATGTGTATGCTTACACTTTTAACTTGCATCTTTGTAACAGAATTTCCAGATGCAATACATTACTGAAATTTTTCTTTATTAAAAGCTCTTCACACTGACAAGGCTGCAATTGTGTGTTGTTGGGTTGTTTTTTTGTTTTTTTTTTTCTTTTTACATTTCTTTACATCTAAATGTAGAGCAGCATTTTAATGTTCTATGCACACTACCTGAGGTTTGCTCAGTTTTATAAATTTGAATACAGGGACATTTTGTTATACTGACTGTAGCAGGACTTCCTGTTGACGCCGAGCTGAAATCCTGGGTGACATCGGCACGTGTAGGATCCCATCGTGTTGATGCACTCCTGACTGCAACCTCCATTGTTGTTCAGGCATTCATTGATGTCTGTTAAAATCCAATACAAAAAAATCACTTTTCATTTTAATTCATCCCACATGGAAACAGATTGCTTGTACTTAATTCACTGTCTCGCTTTTGAATAGAAAATCTTCTTTGATGATGACTCTCTAACTCCCACACACAATGATAACTGACCACTCTCTAACTCACACACACAATGATAACTGACCACTCTCTAACTCACACACACAATGATAACTGACCACTCTCTAACTCACACACACAATGATAACTGACCACTCTCTAACTCACTCACACAGTGATAACTGACCACTCTCTAACTCACACACACAATGATAACTGACCACTCTCTAACTCACACACACAATGATAACTGACCACTCTCTAACTCACACACAATAACTGACCACTCTCTAACTCACACACACAGTGATAACTGACCACTCTCTGACTCACACACACAATGATAACTGACCACTCTTTAACTCACACACAATGATAACTGACCACTCTCTAACTCCCACACACAATGATAACTGACCACTCTCTAACTCACACACACAATGATAACTGACCACTCTCTAACTCACTCACACAGTGATAACTGACCACTCTCTAACTCACTCACACAGTGATAACTGACCACTCTCTATCTCACACACACAGTGATAACTGACCACTCCTTGACTCCCATACACGATAACTGACCACTCTCTAACTCACACACAATGATAACTGACCACTCTCTAACTCACACACAGAGTGATAACTGACCACTCTCTAACTCACACACACAATGATAACTGACCACTCTCTAACTCACACACAATGATAACTGACCACTCTCTAACTCATACACAATGATAACTGACCACTCTCTAACTCCCACACACAATGATAACTGACCACTCTCTAACTCACACACACAGTGATAACTGACCACTCTCTATCTCACACACACAGTGATAACTGACCACTCTCTAACTCACACACACAATGATAACTGACCACTCTCTAACTCACACACACAATGATAACTGACCACTCTCTAACTCACACACACAATGATAACTGACCACTCTCTAACTCACACACACAATGATAACTGACCACTCTCTAACTCACACACACAGTGATAACTGACTACTGTCTAACTCACAGTGATAACTGACCACACCTGGACAGGTGCTCTCTAACTTACCTTCACAGCTTCTCTGATCACCGGACAGTCGGTACCCTGTGTAACATTCACACACCCTGTTTCCATTTTTGTTGGTACACTTCTGTTCACAATCTCCATTTCTGTTTCTGCATGGGTCTGCCACTGTTAACAGGAAATAGTTATATAAAAGTTCATATTCACTTAGTTATATAAAAGTTCATATTCACTTGGTAAGTCTTATATGTATAACTTTCTAAATAAGATGACACATCTTTTTAAAATGTAATATGTTGTTTTGTCAATCATAAGATGATCTCTATATTCTACAAAACAAAAACTAAACAATGATTAAGGTCATGAAAGTAATAAAGCTTGGTAAAAATGTAAGAACTAGAAAGGGCACAAAAAGACCCATTCTTTACCCAGAGTTCCGTGCACCACTCGCACTGTACCTCTGTCAATGCTCAATTTACAGAAATCTTGTAAAAGTTTTTAATACACAACATTTATGGTTTGGGCAACATATTAAGTAATATTATGAAATGCTTTTTTGGTGAAATTAAATTGATGCTTACTGTAAATTGTTTAAACTTGCTGTTTTCTGATCCTAAATTTGGAACTACTTTGTATTATGTGTATGAATCACGTGGTGGAGATTTGATATAAACATGGAATCAAAAGTAAGAAAGGTTGTAAATAATATGATAAAACTTGTAAAATAAGTGACAAACTGCTAAATGGTAAAACTATACTGTAAAAAGTGCCAGTGGGCTATAAAAAGATCCTGACATATCACCTGTTACCAGAACTTTTAAAGGGAAAGGAAACGAGAACGACTGTTTGTATCATGTGATTATATTGTCACATGATTCGAAGCAAATTGACAGAAGTGTAAGTGAAGCTTGCTTAACGCACCCTCTGGTGAGAGAATGAAAAAGACCCTGTAATTCATAAATTTCTGAATCAATGATTGTGAGTAAAGGACCCATAAATCACCAAGGGGATTCATGTTGATCACGCGTCTCTCATCTCATTATACTCCTAAGGACGTTTATGTCATGGCATATTCCTAGCACTGTTGAAACTGCATGAAATACACCCTTTTTTGCTTTTAACCAATTTTTTGAATGCCCCTAACTTTCCATCTATTTTTTCTTATGATATAAGAGCATTAACAGACGGTTGATGATTAGTGAGAAATGTTTGGACAATATAGAAATTAGCTGTTAAATATTCATAAATATATGCTTCTTTTGAACAACTATATGAATGAAAAGTTCAAACAGCCTTTACTCCCGTAAATTAACTCAATGGATGAATCTTTGGTGTGTATTAATATATTCAGGCATCATCTTTACCAATTCATGTAAAAATTTCAATACCACCTAATATTCCATATAATATGCTGGGCTGAATTTTGCCATTCATGAACCTCATTTTTTCTTTTTAGAAATCTAATAAAAAAAAACAACTTTTTGACCTTGACCTATTAGCATCTCACCTTGACATACAATTGCTTGACTTTAAACATATTGCCCAACCTTGACACATGATCATCTGACTATAACGTATAATCACCTGACCTTAAGATATGATCATCCGGCATCTGACCTTAATGATGACCTTCATTAATGACCTACATCTCTAACGATACATACATTCACAGGTCCTTCCATCCTGTCCGAGTCTGTAGCCTTCTCTACACATACATCGATAGTGCCCAGTACTAGAGCCCTCCTTGCAGATGTGGTCACAGTCCCCATTGTTTACACTGCAGGCAGACTCCACTAAAATAGCAGAGATGGAGTCTTAGGAATAAGCACAATGGAAAAATTGTAACGTCACTTGTACAGTTAGTAAAAACTTCAGAAACTCATTTACAAGCAATTATAAAATCAGAATGAATTTCTAAATGGCAAGTCTCACTTGAGTAAATTTAACTCTGAAAATGTGAAAAGCATAAAAGCATTCTAAACAGTACGATCATGGTAACTTTTTTGTATGTATCCATCATGTTATTCATATTTAAAAAGTCTGTATTCAAAAACAAGTCAATAATACTAATCCATCAGGCAGACATCTACTTTATTGCTACATGATGTCTTTCTTTTCTTTCTTTGAATTTTATACACAATATTCCATTATCATTGGTTTTGCTTTTTTTCCCTTTGTATTATTATAAATGATTTGGGCAAGTAAGTAAAACTGAACAGGAAAAAAAAAATAGATTAGACATGAAACAGTGGTTTTTGTGGTTGACTGAATTCACGTATTCATGAGGTACAGCAATCCTGCTAGCTTGCATGTTTTCTAAGTGACTGCCAGTTTCATTGACATGTGATTACTAGGTGTCTGCACAGAAGCTGATAATGTTTATGAAATAAAAGAGAGATGAAAGTGAGACGTAGGTTTCCCTTTTTGTGTTTTTAATTATTTTATCTAAAATGTCAGAAACTCTGCATCGAATTTTCAGCATCTGTGCTTTTTGAGTTCCATCATCTATCTTCCATATTAGCTAAGAATTCCTCTGGGGGTGTTCATGATAATACGCGTTAACACGATACTCCAACAGAAACCTACATATTGATGTCGACTGTAATTGAAATTTTGTGTATTGTCTATTATCAGGTAACAGATCGTGTTAACCTTTGAAGATTACTCTACTACAAGCTCACAGAACATAGCTAATTTTCACTGGTTGCATTACAAACCACAGCAGGCACAGGACTGTTACCATAAGCATGCAACCAACACTTGTCCAGTGATTCATTGAAATCACACGTCCACTTGCAGTACTGCATAGACGTGTATACTAAAGTCTTACTACAGCAAACAAATGGAGATGAATCACAAAGTGCCATCATGAATGCAATTAAAATCCTGCATTTATGAGTCACTAGCTATTAAATAATGAGAGAAAAAATGCTGAACTTAACAGCTTTCATCAAATGATACAACTTACAACATGCTGTACAGACACAACTACATTGTATAAAATGGTAAGCAAATGGCCTTCACTTATATCAAAGGTTCAGAGAAAATCCCTAGGATCCAAAAGATCACTTCAAATATTCAATTTATTGTCTTCCCATGCTCATAAAGCACAACATGGAAGTCTGGTTAATGTCACATACTATAACATTTACTGTGGAATCATCATTGTTCGTGGGGGATTGATGTTCGTGGATTTCGTGGGTCTCTCTTACCCACGAATTTATGTGTCCTCGAACATTTTTTAATCCAAGTAGAGTTATCTCTTCTAGTGACATCGTATCGCTTACCCATGAAATTACGTATGTCCCCACGAACCAGCAAAATTTTGCTTACCCACAAACATTGGCCCCCATGAATTTTATTCCACAGTAATCTATTTAATGGTCATGATTTTACTACACTACCAACTTACACTTATATTCAACTTCAAGATTCCCTTGAGAAATCTACACTGTATGAATGAGGGAAGGGGGAGGAGAGTCACAAAAATTTGAAAAAAAAGCAAGATAGAAACATAAAGAAATTAGATGTGTAAAACTTGAGTGCAGCTGAAATCCACAGAATAGAACTAATGTATACATCTACAGAACAACATAAACTTTTTTTACTCCTGAATTTTGAAAATAAACTCGAGTCTACTAACAACAGACAATGAAGTACCATGAAAATTCAGTAGTCGCCTATTCTTGAATACTGAAGCCAAGTTCTTAAACTCATCTGTCTTCCTGGCATTTGGTGCCAAGTTTTTGTTAAGAAGCTCGTCAGATTGCTCCTTTCTCTGGTTTCGATTTTCCACTCCTTTTTCTAATTTTCTACCGATTTCACCATTTTTATCATTTTGTCCGACTAGATCATTATTTGTTTCTATTTTATTTTCCTCCTTACGCAAGTTCCCAGCAGCTTGCAAAGGCAATATAAAAGAAAAATCATTAAAATTCTTGACTGAAATTAGCAACCTTTTGGATTAATCACATATCGTTTATTAAAGTCTACTTCAAATTAATTAAGGCAAGAGCAATTTTCCAATTACTGTTAATGTCATGAAGAAAATCGAGCGTCTCTGTGTTTTCTTTCACTGCCAATTAAAATTCTTCTGTATAATCACACATTTGAAATACATTGAACAATTAAAAGTGTTTGACTGCACTTCGTGAGGTCCTGCTCTGTAAGCTACAATGGCATGAAATTCTTCACTTGTATCAATACCAATTGGCATCGCAAAATACATAAATACTTTCACGGCATAAAATTTGAATTGGATATTGAAATAAAATAAATAAAAAGAAATTTTTTACCTGAAATAGTTAATGTAAATACAAACATTCATCAGACAGATGTTTGAAGGTGTTAAAGTCTTAATTATTTAAATACTTGCTCATGACACATGAAGATTTAATATATCAGTAACAAAGGAGGTATAAGTTAACATTGTAAGAATAGCCCTATCTGTGCAATCTAAGTGGCTTGTAGATGAGAGATAGTACAGCTATGTGACTTGTACAATGGCTGTAGACAGGGTACCCAGGAGCAGGTGCCCCTTCATTAACACCCAATACACCACGACATGGTCCTAACATTACCTCTACTGTATGTTCGTCAGCATTACAGAGTAACTCTATCAGACAAGTTTACCTCTCCCTTACTACCATATTGTATGCACACTGTACTACAAAACAGATTTTCTCTGATCCCCCCTAAATCTAGTTAGTTAAGTGCTTCAGTTTGTCCATTGTTCCTGTGGGGACTAGTATCAGCAGGGACACAATAAGCCAACTTTCCATCCTCCCAATCAATTTTCTTTGTGGTTGGAAATGAGAGGTTTTCAAACTTAAATTGATGAGATTTCTTCATCTATTCACATCAAACATAATGTTGAAATATAAAAATGGGGGTATCGTTATTACCATAAAAGTATGACCTTGTGTATTAGTCTTGAGCAGTGAAGAGGAAGCATGAAGACAGTGAAGATGGTGAGACTTTACAGAGTAATACTGTGATTAATGGGAGCCTGGGGGACCTCATACACACATCAAGCATCTGTTATCTAATCCTTCAACTCCTCAAAAATAAACACTTTTCTACATTTCCTATTTGCGAAAGTTTAAAGAGTTCTCTAAGAAACTAGAAATCAAATTCTTCCCTATTCAATTTTTTTCCTACGCTATGAATGTAAAGATTTTACAAACATCTGTAAGAAACTATATGAAGCATATTTCTTATACTGTTAGTGTAGAAATCTTGGGTTTGTGAGTCCATGGTCTCTTGATTTTCTATTACACTGACCAGTCCTTAGTATAAACAGACTGCAGAGACCAGTCAGGATATCCGGACTAGAGGTCTTACCCTCACAGCTTCTCCCATCTGCTCGGAGCCGGTAGCCCGCTGGACACAAACACTGATATCCTCCCTGAGTGTTGCGACAGTCGTACTGACAGCCCCCTTTTCTATTGTCACATTCATTAACGTCTGAAAAGATTTACAAGGGAACATTCATCCTGTCCTGAAAATGTTCATTTAAGTCAAGCACAGAACAAATTACTTCACTTTTCAATTTCAAAAAGAAAACAATTTTTAAGCCAGAATCCGGCCATAAATATTTTCTTAGATGTGAAAATCAACATGATCAACCATATTCAATTTAAAAGTAAATACCTTAAAGAAAATTGATTTTTTTTTAAGAGTATCTCAGACCTGACCTTTAATGCAGACATCTTGGAGGTGAAAACCTTTCCCAGTAATGAGTTTTCTAATTGGACTTTCATTTGCTTATGTTACTCTGATGAGTGTCTATTAATTTGATCACTTCTATATGGGTCCTTGGCTTCCTCATCAACTACATGCACGTACACATTTCAGTTATCCTTTACTTCATTTCAGTCTCATTTTCTGATAGAAAATGTATCTTCTATATCAAGCTACATTTCTTCCAATTAAAATGCCAGATTCGCATAGATGAAAGTCTAATTCTGCACATTTTTTGCAGTAGTATGCAAGTGACTGCTCTCTACATGTTCATTATCCTACATAACCTCATCCTCGAGTTCAATTTCACATCTCATCATGAAATGTGGATAAGTATCTAGGACTTTTATTTTCCCACATACCTCATCCACAATTCACTTCCAGATCTCATCATCATTATAAATAGCTAATCATTTTCAAAGTCACTTCCTTGAAGAGTTTCATCCTTTCCCCAGTCTTGCCCATATTTACATCTGCAGGACCCAATATAGGGTACAAAACACTGGATCCACCACTCACCTTCACAGCTCCTTCCATCCTTCCCCAGTGTAAAGCCCTGCCTGCATTTACATCTGTAAGATCCTACTATGTTCATACAGTCATGATCACAGCCACTGGTTCCAAGAGCACACTCATCCACATCTAAAAATAGAAATACAGTCATGAGCACAGTCACTGGTTCCAAGAGCACACTCATCCACATCTAAAAATAGAATTCTTGGTACACTCATCCACATCTAAAAATAAAATTCTTGGTACACTTATCCACATCTAAAAAATAGAATTCTTGGTACACTCATCCACATCTAAAAATAGAATTCTTGGTACACTCATCCACATCTAAAAATAGAATTCTTGGTACACTCATCTACGGAAGCCGATAGGTGTCAGGGTATAGAATTAATATTTATTTAACTGGCGGCCGCCAGATAAATTAAGTGGTGGCCGCCAGTTAATTTATCTGGCGGCCGCCAGTTAATTTATGTGGCGGCCGCCACTTAATTTAACTGGCGGCCGCCAGATAAATTAACTGGCGGCCACCAGTTAATTTATATGGCGGCCGCCAGATAATAAGTGGCAGCCGCCAGTTAAATTAAGTGGCGGCTGCCACATAAATTAAGTGGCGGCCGCCAGTTAAATAAATATTAATTTTGTACCCTGGCACCTATCGGCTTCCATACTCATCAAATCCCATGGGGATCCGGGTTACAATACGTCCTCAGTACCCCTTGCTTTATATCGTAAGAGGCGACTAAATGGGACGGTCCTTCAGATGACACTGCAAAAAACCAAGGTCCTGTGTCACAGCAGGTGTGGCACGATAAAGATCCCTCCCTGCTCAAAGGCTGTAAGCACTGAGCATAGGCCTAAATTTTGCAGCCCTTCAGCGGCAATGGTGAAATCTCCATATGAATGAATAATTCTCAAGCGAGACGTTAAACAATACACAACCAACCAACATTCATCAACATCTAAAAATAGAATTCTTAGTACACTCATCAACATCAAAAAATAGAATTCTTAGTTCTCATCTGACCATCTAGAAATAGAAGTCCAAGTTCCCATATCATTATCACCCTTCAATCAAGCAGTATCTTTTTTGTAGAAAAGCCCTATGAAAAATTTCACAACTAAATATTTTTTTACCATCTGACCCATTGATTTAGAATTTTTTTTAAAAATCTAAATCACAAAAATCATCCTTAAGTCATGGGGATTTTTCATGTGAAGTCACTGCTAAAACTCGAATAGTATTAATTAAGATATCACCAGGATACATGTGACCCAATGAACCTGACCTTTGGACAAAAAAATGCATAGCAGATATCCAGACGTCACTGAGCCTCTTTATGTGAATTCCTATTCAAAAGCTCAAAAGTATGTAAGAGATGATTTTATTCTGCTACTTGGTGACCTTGACCTTGGACCTAACGAGAACAATTGGGATCATTCTTTTGTTATAAAGATTCTTCATGTGAAGTTTTATTTCTAAATCTCAAATAGTATTAGAGATTTCTTCAATAACCTCATGCGTTATGAATAGACAGAGACAGACCAAAATTAAAATCCCCGACCTCTACTGAAGTGGGAGGGAATTTTAATGCAGTCGGTTACCTTTTTTTTATCCTTCACACTATAGCAACATTAACTAATAATAAAACGTACAAGAATCTTTAATTAATCATGAAGCTATGTCTAACAGACATTACATTTGCACCAATCCATCCCACATAAAACACATCATAGTGAAAGTAGTAAAAGACCAGATTACAGAAATATACTATTAATGGGAACCAGCAAAACTATTTTTGCTTTATAATAGCTGTAAGACTGTGCCTATAAAGAATCAGTTCATTCATATTTTATGGGGAACAGTTCCTGACAATGACTTTGCCACCAAAATTTCAGGTACATGTTCATATCGAGCGAGTTCTTCTGTACTATGAGATAGTAAAAGCCTTGGTGTATTTGAACTTGGAAGGCACACAATGGCAGTATGACAGGTTCAAGTTTATTTTGAAAGGAACCTCTCGGCTACAAGCCACAATCCTAGCTGGCACACTCCTTTCAAGCAAATATCTGAAGAATCTTATATGCTATCTTAAAATAGGAAAACAAAATTGCCTCCTTAATCTCACAGTCTTCAAAGAACTGTAATTCAGAAGCGTTTTTAATAAGTATCTGAAATAGCATCATGTATGCTGAAGTAACAGAGTCCTCAAAAGAATTGTTTTGTAACCTTATACAAATGAGGGTAACAATGAAACTTTTTCACCCCTTGAGAATTATTGTCAACCAAGGTACAATGGCAAGGGTTTCAGAGGGGTGAACATTTTTAATGTGCCTCAGTTAACAATGGTTTAAAAGGGGTGCAAATTTTCAATATTAACCACCCCATCCCACTTAATGCACTACCGGGTATTTGTTTTATCACATTAAAAGTAATACATTTATTAGATATATATAACAAAACACAAAAATTCATCTGATTTGTTTTATCCAAATAAACATAATAAGAAAATTTCAATATGGCAAAATGAATTCAGGGTTAACTAGGAAAAATTGTTTTAGCATTCTAAAACTGATCCCTTCCATTTTCCATAGTTTATTTCAACATTTTTAGGGATCATCTTTACAGTGGAAAATTAAGAGTTACAGTACGTCATAACAGTCACCTATATGTATATGTGCTTTAACCAAGGAACAGTGTTGTGAACATATGAGAGTAAATTAAACTTATCAAAATACAAAATATCAAAGGCCTAGGTCAAAAGACAAAAAAGTTATGGTTCGGACAAAATGCCCATAAAATTCTATTATTTGATCTTTACATAAGAGGTCAAGGTCAAAGGTTATCAAAAATGGCACATGACACACTGTCTTATCGAAGGTCTATGTCTCAAGACAAAAAAGTTATGGTCTGGGGGAAAAATGACCCTAAAATTCTATAATTTGACCTTTACATTAAAGGTAAAGGTCATAAAAAATGGCACGTGACACACTGTCTTATCATGGTATACCCACATACCAAATATCAAAGGCCTATGTTAAAAAACAAAACCTTATGTCCTAGACAAACTTTGTATGAGAAGCTGAAGAAGAATTCACACTAAAACAGTATGTCCCCCTTCTGGGAAAGGGAGACATAATAAAGTCAAAAATTTACTTCCTGCAATAGTACATGATGATAAATGTACCTGCCATGCTCCCGATTATCATTGAATTCTTTTTAAATAATCACTTTCATTCAACATCTTGCTGTAACACTGCATTTATTTCAAACGTTCTTTCAAAGATCTATAGTGAACCGTATGTGCTCCATTTGATACACATGATATTTTTTATAACATCAAACATTAATTGTCAAATATAATTAGATAATCAGGAATTTTGATGCTCTCTGATTGGTCTAGACATTCTTTTCTGGTGTGTACCTCAGAGTGAGTTCACCTCAATACAATATTTTTGGGTGATTTATTCAGGATTTCTCTCTTGACCAACAATAGATTTGCTGACATTTTTGTAATAAATCACAGAACGATATTTTTGCCTATGGCTTTGGTCAACCAATACTTGACCAGGTCCTAATAATTACAAGTCGACCTCATCAAAAGTTGATAATTGTATATTTCCCCGTTGTCAGATACTATCACCCTGGAGGGTGTGGTTTTACTCCCACAGGGAAACAAAGTTTTTTAAGATTCAAGTACCAGGTATTTTACATGAAACATAATAATTAAATCTACTATCATGCTTACTCTTAAAAATGTGAAAATTGCAAATAAAGAACTAGGTTACCAGTAATTGTCAGTGCCATGGGCCCTTATTCTATACTGTAATACCGAATCTTAGAACCATTGTTTTGTCTCCAATCCATCCAGTTTTAAAATTTAGCACATGATGAGATCTTGTTTTCCAAGTTTACTTGGACAACTTTTCAGTAAACAAGTACAGCAACTATCCACAGATCAGGCATATAACATTGTTTTTTAAGGTGGGACTGGGGTGAGCGGATGCAGAAAAAGTTGACTTCACATTTTTCTAAAAATTCTGAAGGGGGGAGGGGGCAAGAATTTATCAATCTTTTACCTTCAGTACACAAGTTCAATTCATTTAACCTTACATTTCCACTACCTAATTTTACTTTGTGTCAGAGTACAATGAAATGGAAATACCTGTGACTGAAATTGTGAAAAAAATCAAAGAAGATTTAAAATTCATCGAGGGCCACAATTATGACTGTTCTTGACCTAGTCCTTTAAACAATTCTTAAATTACAAAACTTTTACCATAAAAAATGCACAGTATAATAACAGAATTTTAAAGAAACCAATGGCTGTCTCCTAAAGCATACAAAAAGCATCAAACTTTGTCATTCCAGCATTATCAAAGAAAAACAGCCTGTTCATTTAAAGCTTACAGAATTTCTACCAATTAATTGGCAAGTCCTTCCCCAGCAATAATGAGAAAACAATCCGTCAGAAAAACCTTCAAATTGGAATTTGTGCAATAAAATGATAATGAACAAATCTTCTCAAGACAAAGAAATAAAACTCCAAGGTCTTTCATCAAATAAATCTTTTGATCATTTTAATTTATTGTCTTTTCAATACAAAACATATTCAGCAATACACATTACCCTTTCAGTACCAAACAATATAGTAAACACACCATTAAAATAATCAAGCAATGCTAAACCAATTACATTTCTAGGAGGGAACACAATTTGACACTCCATCTTCGCAGACTACAGAGTCATTCCGCGTCCTATCAGGAACACGGAAGAAGACTGGAGAATTACCGTGAATGAAATCAATCTGAGCGGAATGGTCAGTCTTGTGGCTCTATAAGGAGAGATAAATTGCTCTCTGGGAACTCAACAGGTCTCCCTAGCCTCAGCAGCAATAATTACAGTCTTTTATATTCCTCATGCCTTATACTTAAATCCCACAGCTGATACTATTCAATGTTAATCATGCATGTGTACTGGCTTTCTTTAACCCCCCATTACACCTCTATATACATCATGACTGAATTGACAGTCAAATCCATGGAAACTGCCAATATGTTGCAAAAACTTGATTTGAAAGCTTTGGAATATAATGGCACATAATTGCCTAAGATTGCCTCTTTAGTCTGAGATAGATTAGTGAATTCTCAGACCCTCTAACATTTGTCTACCATTCGCTTCAGCATCCCTACCATTTGTGAGAAACCTACCAGATTTATCAAGTCAACTCAAATTGAATCAAGCTCAGTCTTTTGTTGCAACCGTTTAGGTAAAAACAGCAATTCTGAGTGACTTATTGGATGCTTAATTGGGGTTCTGTGCCCTTATTGAATAACATTTGTAGTTTTATTTACAATGATTACATAAAATGAAGACATTCAACTGAAGTCTGCTGTTTAATGACACATGTAAGCCATAATTTGTGTTTGTGGTGGTGTGGTGAGAAACTACTGACTCATAGACCAAAGTATGTACTATCATACATGATTTTTTTCAATTTGACAAGACGTTTCAAGTTATTTATAGAAATTGTGACATACTAAGTATTGTGGGAGTTATATAAAATGGCAAATTTCTCACATGTGGACAATATTCAATAGCCACTTTGTTAAATGACATTTAGTCTGGAGACCTGAAGATATTCTTTAACAAGAGACTTAATAAAATGACAGTTGCCTGAAATTAAGTAATTGAAAAAGTAGCCAAATATAGATTTGATTTACAAGAATGCTGTGCTGTCACCATAAAAGAAAATGATTTTTTTAATTTGTAAAATCACTGGTAAAAGATAAATGAATAGTCATATAGATTAGATACATGGACTGTAGATTTAAGAAATAACTCCCCATTCTTAGTAGGCTGTGACGTTATAGCTGGGTGTACATTGTGATGTAACAGTGGTTAGGGTTACCTCCCAAACCTGAGCAAATGAGAAAATCATTGAGGCGTAAATTTGGGGAATTATTTCCTATTTTTCTCCATCAATTTTCCTTTGAATTTGAAAAGATATTCAGAATAAATTTGATGTGCATAGTTCTTTGGAATTCTTAAATATTGATAAGCATTGAAGGTATTGTTCAAGTATATATAGTGATAATAATAGATATAGTATTGCAAAAACTTTTATTTGGGACAACTTTTGTCACAAAATTCCAGTGATAAAGTGCAGTTTGCTAGCTTTGACAAATTTTTGCAACTGAGATAATCTTAAACATAAATGAGAGACATTAAGAAACTGATTTGCTATGAGAAATATTCACAATGATGAGGTAATTGCCAAATTCGTGAAAATTTCTCGCACGCGAATAATAAAAATTTGGTAATACCATAGATAAATGTTACCATAGTTTAACATTGAGGTAAGCTTGAGTACTTCATATTCCCACAATGTATCAAGTCCATAAGAAATACTTGATCTAAATATGTTTTGAACAAAATTCATGACATATCTTCTCATGAAATCAGATATTTAAAATTACTTATTAACAATAGCGAAAACAGGGTTTTACATGGTAAATTTTCACATATTATTATTATACTACATGTATTTATCTAATACACAACAAAATCTGAAAACATATTGAAACATTGAAAGGCTATCCATTCCCTAAAAGTTTATGTAGATTTCAGACAGAAAATGATACCAGAAAAAGTTGAATAGGATGTTATTTTATCAGTTTTCACTGGTTTTCAGGGAAGGCACAACTCTTCCATGCCTCTAACTCCTTTGAATGACAAGAACCCTCACATGATTGGGATATATTTGTATTTAGTGTCCCCAATACTACGATTTTACAAAGTATGAGGGAAATTCAATGACAATTTTTCCATGCCACTGTCCTTCCTATCCTTAATTGATGATTAACCATAGATACTTCGATCGTCTATATCCAGTGGTGTAGTGTGTTCCAAAATAATGTTTCTAACAACAGTTCAACCAATCAAAATTGCTACGTATCATCAATCTAAAAAAAATTTAAAGATTCTTTATGACATGTGATTGAAACTGAACGAATTTGACAAATTAAGATTATATTCCTTCAGCAAGATGATTTCACTTATGAAGAACTGTTTGACCTAAATAGGAATTTTATTATAAGCCATGCTATACATACACACACCTGTTCTTTTATATAGAAAGTATTTCAAAGGTCTTATTTTTTTCACTAATTTTCACTCGGGTATAGCTTGATTAAAATCGACACATTAATGGTGATTTCTAGTAAATCCTGATATCACATCAAAGCAATTACAGAACTTTTGATCTATACAAAAATGAACTGACTGTAATGATTTTAAACAGACAATCCAATCAAAAATGTGCTTAATTATTTGTCTTTTTACAGGCATTTAAATTCTGAATCTCTTCCAATCTGATAATTTTAATTTGTACACAAGTACTGTTACATTTCTGCCAGATGTGCATGTAATTTTTGTTTTTGCTGCAATTTTGAAAATAATTCTACTTGAACTCCAGTTCAAAAGAACAGATGTGCAGCTTGCAGGTGACCTATTAATATTTCTTTAATTTTGAACTAAATCACTCTTAACATCTTTTTTTAAAATTTGATTCATGAATATTAAATATCAATAGTTTGTTCCCAACTGTAAAACCCCATTAAAACTAACTACAATTCTGACTTATTAACCCGCCCCAGACAGAGTTTCCATAACACTAAAACAACAATGTTTAATGAACATACAATGTACAACTTGTGTATATTTCATTTAATGCATCAGAAATATCCTTGTTAGTATTTTCTTTGGAACCTAATTCAAACTTACCAGGGTTAAAAAACAAATAATATGCACCCTCCAGCATTTAATGATGGTCAATATTTCACTATAGAGTATATTGATTTGATTCTATATAAAGAAACAGTTGCCGTCTTCAAGTTTCCATTAATTTGATGTTTAATTACCAGATACGGTACTACTCTATCTAAAGTGAACAGATTTCTTGGTCCAAAAGAGAAGGAGTGACAACCAGTTAAAACGTATTGAGGAGTTACCATCAATTCATATTCATCGTATCTTAAAAGCGCATTACCCACTGACAATGCCACCACAGATATACTTGATGTCATGGACTTTTGAAATGCAAAAATTTCAGCAAGTTTTATCTAAAATTAAACTCCTCTATTAATCAAGTGGTTGTACAAACCTAGTGCCTTACAGTACCTGAAGATTAATTATCGGCAGTGTAACATTAAAACCATGTCAACAAATCTGTGTTGGCACTAAATGATGAGGAAGTCACACAAGGTCATTAAAGTGAACACCTGTAAAAGGTGTGAAGATGCGAGATATCTAGGGTGGAGTTTGGACTCTGCCATTTTAATAGACTGCCCACTACCCCATCCATCACCTAGTCAATAACATGTACAGAGAAAGCACCACAAGGGGACATCACCTGTCAAATATTTGACCCCCCTCTTTAATTGCAAAATGTATACTTTTTATTCCAGTATGTATATTACATTTCTGACATTCAAATACTATCGTTCTAATTTGGCAGTAATATAATGAATTGGTATTAAACTCTGCGACTGATTGTTATCAAGATAGACTTTAAATGACCAGTGTATTCACAATGTACAATATGAACATGATCAAGCCATGAATTATCTTTTGAAATTCTAGTGAAAATCATTTCTGCCACAGACCGGTGTCTACCAAGATAAAGCCGTCCTCCTACAGCCCTAAAAAAAAGCGAACCAGCAACTTCATCCCTCAATCAATAAGGCTGCCTGTGATAAATAGCTAGAACAAGGTTTGTGTGCAATTACCAAACAAAATAAATTGAAGGAATTCCACTAAAGGTATCAATACTCAATCTGCAAAGTAAGAATTCTCTCGGGAATTGGATCCCAAAAATCCAATGATACCATGCACCTATGTATTCCCTTGGCCATAAAAAAAACTTCATAACCACCGTTTTATCATCTAACTCTCCTGCCACAATGAATTTTTTTTAGTCTGGTTGATGTAGCCTAAAATGAACTCCAAATACAAAATATTTGTTTAGAATTTTGAATGGCTTTTCAGACCTAACAAGATGCAGATTTTATTGTAGGGTTTAAACTGCCCGAAAAGATGACATTTTTAACAGTTATAATCAAGAAAATCGTAAAAATTGTCAGTCTCGGAATTGATGAAGGAAATCAGCTGATATCGATGATGAAATTTCTTTGGACTGGACTGTTTATTTTACCATCACTTATATCATATAAATACTATATAATTCAGGAAATACGGGCAAAGAAAATAGCTTACATATATATCACGGCTGTCTCCACTAGCATTAACCACATTTTCATTCCCGACCACATAGCATTTTGTGAAAAATTCTTACAGCTAGTGCAAATGTTTTGAATATTTAATTTTTTCAATTGGTTGATTTTGCACATGCATCAGACGTTTCATCATGTCATCAAGTATAACCACACTTTAGCCACTGAATAATTTTATACAGCAATGCAGTACTAGTTTCAGGAACGTGTCATATTTTGTCTTGAAATAAAACATCATTTTTGATACATTGTTTCACTCAGATGAACATAATGCTATTGACCTGCTCTGCATTTGTTATGCAGTACACACTCAACACTTGCCCAAGGTGTTTGACCTTGACAATAAACAGCTAATTATTCATATCAATTAAAACATGTTTTTGTTGGGCATTTCTTTAATGTTTTTTTCCTGACATCTTCATTTCATTCTAATACATTAGAACACAACAGAGAAAGATCCAGATTATAGGTTTTAAAATTTTCCTTCAACTGGACTTCTATTTTCTGTTATTATTAGAAAAATCTAACTTCTAAGTGGCTCCAACTCCAACTGTAGATATACTTAAATTTATGTGATCATGTCAAACACAAGTTTTAAATCATTGAAAATCTGTTTCTCTGTAACTAAAATTTATGATGCAGTCTGTCCTCCATAACTTATATTTCTTACTTTTTCCTTTGTTTATAGCATAATAGTATGTACATCTCTTGTATTTTCTTTTTTCTTCTTTATATTTTTTTCTATTCACGATTCATAAGACGACTTATCATTATCATTTATTCATTATTTATTGTACCTTAGGTACCACTGATTGATGGTGTGAGTGAAATAAATGAACTTGAACTTGATAAAAATCAACATTATATGATAATTTTGTTGTCTGAGTTTGAGGGCAACATGTTTTGATGGATCCTTGGATAAAAAAGTCATTGATCCAAGGCAACAGCAAAACACTGAATATATTAAAATTGCAACCCAAACAACAGCTCTGTAAGGCGGGGCATATCCCCTCACAAGGAGTGTCTACAAGCTTTCTCTATGAAATCCTATAGTGACCCTGACCTTTCACCCCAAAATCAGTAAGGTTCTTCCTCTTTTGGTAACAAAACGACTCATGAAACACACTTGCACACGTACTCACTCACACACGAACAGTCCCGTTACTATGTCCCCTCTCGCAATGAATGACGAGGGGATAATAAGCAAGTTTTAATTTGTGATGCAAACAGCAAATATACACATACCAGCAGAAGTAAAACCAATCCTCTCGTTTATCTATAAGGTATAACTTTTATACACTATTGACTGAATATTGGGAAGTGTGCCTGTTCGAGGTTGTTGTGCAGTAAAGCAGACAGAGTTTGTGAGACCTGCTTCTGCATAATGACTGAGGACTGAAATATTTAAGACAAATTTAAATTTTGAAACTCAATGAGAGTATGAACTGCACTGCTTCATGCCAGCATACTTCATGAAGTGCTAACAAGAATATGCCAGCATTAAGCATTGCGGTTCATACCCACATGTATTTTCAAAACTGAAATTTATTTCTTATAATTACAATCTATTTTCATTTCTGTCAGAATTCTCAGCCATTAAAATAGACATACTACATTTATCAAGATTAACATGCACATTGTTCACACTGCATTGCATTCATGAAGAAATGGCTTATTATAATCATTACAACTGGTAAAAGATATTACAAGCAAATACATTGGAAATGTAAATATTTCCTGATCTTCAGTCAACATCTTCAAATTCTGTGCAATTCTAATCATAAAAGTACATGTTCTTTTTTTTTAAATTTAGTATCAGATGAAGCATTCCTTTATGTTGTGATATGTCACAATCATTAAGTTATGAATGCAGATGTGATGTCACAATAGAGTTAAAGTAGTTCCCCAGCATTTACAGTAAAACCCCAAGTACTCTCTAAAGAATCTACATGTATAGAGGAAAATATCAAAATATATAATAAACTAGGAAGAATTGTTTAGCACACATTTTCCATAGTTTTTTAAAAACATTTTTAGGGATCATCTTTAAAGTGGAAAATTAAGACTTACCTTACATAACATTTGCTTACATGTATATGAGCTTCAAACAAGGAACAGTGTTGTGAAACATATGAGAGTAAATTAAACTTGCCAACATACCAAATATCAAAACCCTATGTCAAAAGACAAAGTTATGGTCCGGACAAAAATATTGCTCCAAAAATTATATTATTTGACCTTTACATAAAAGGTCTAGGTCAAAGGTCAGCAAAAATGGCACATGACACTGTCTTATCATGGTATACTCACATACCAAATATCAAAGACCGATGTCAAAAGACAAAAAAGTTATGGTCTGGACAACAAAATTGCCCCAAAAATTCTATTATTTGACCTTTACATAAAAGGTCAAGGTCAAAAGTAATCAAAAATAGCACGCGACACTCTGTCTTATCATGGTTTAACCACATATCAAATTTCAAAGGCCTAGCCCAAAATTCTATTTGACCTTTACATAAAATGTCATGGTCAAAGGTAATCAAAAATGACACTGACACACTGTCTTATCATGGTATACTCACATACCAAATATCAAAGGCCTATGTCAAAAGTCAAAAAAGTTATGGTCCGGACAACAAAAATGCCTAAAAAATTCTATTATTTGACCTTTACAGAAAAGGTCAAGGACAAATGTCATCAAAAATGGCACGAGACACTTTGTCTTATCATGGTATAACCACATACCAAATATCAAAGGCCTAGCCCAAAATTCTATTTGACCTTTACATAAAAGGTCAAGGTCAAATGTCATAAAAAATGACACCGACACACTGTCTTATCATGGTATACCCACATATTATATATCAAAGGTCTATGTCAAAAGACAAAAAAGTTATGGCCCAGACAAACTTTGTATGAGAAGCGGAAGAAGAAGAAGCGGAAGAAGAGTTCACACTAAAACAATATGTCCCCCTTATAGGAAGGGGAGACATAATAAAGGTATAACACAGACAGGTCTTGTTTAAAGTTGGTGTAAGATTAATTGTATCCAGATTCTAGCCAGCACTTTACAACAATAGCACCATACCATCATTACAATTCTGTTCTTATTCATGCAATTTAATTTTGGACTCTGGTTTTTGATGTTCAAATTATGGAAAATGACAACTCCTTACTACACTAGTCGTAATCATGACTAGTCTACAATAATGACAACTTACTAAACCACAAGATTTATTGCATGCACCTGTGAAAAACGACAAATGTACATGCAATAGATCGGAAAGCAAGGCTCAAATGTGTAATGACCAAGCACCCCCTCACTCCTGTAAGGACCACTCCACTCTTTGAAGTAATATTCTGATTTTAGTAATGATGGTGACAGTTTGACATGATTGAGGTGACTTGACCTGTAGTGACCTTTGTCTACAAACACTGGGAATACTGATGAGGTATATAATCCAGACATTCATTGCTTTACATCTCTATGCCTTCCAGAGGATCTAAACCATAAACAGGTCTACCAAGTCGTTCCCTAGTCTATAAACTAAGTCTCTCTGTCTGTACTCAGCTCAGATGTACAGATTATCAACAAAATCAAAGTAGGTTAACTACTGGTCTAATTTGGCCCTAATTTTTACCATAATCATAAATTACACACATTAAAAAAATGCTGGTATTAATTTGTTTTTAAATAAATGAGAAATACAATGAAAGTTTCAATAATGAATCCTGAATTTATTACGTACCGTATCTCAAATGTGCATTTTCCTCCGTTTTTCTTTAAAAACACTAAGTTTTGAAGCTATTCATAGTTTCAGAAAATGTGGGTGTCATTCATCAACCCTAATGTAATTGAGGTCTGTTAATTTTTATATTCTGAAGTTGAAACTACAAGAAATTCATTTAGAGCAATGCATGTGGCTTATTATTTTCTGGCATTAGATCGATTAAAGAGTTGACAGTTTTGAAAATTTTCAAGGAAAGTGTACAAAATCTCCAACTATATATGATGTCACATTCCAAATTAGAAATCAGTTTCTGAATTTCCACATGGAAATAACCAAATTTCAAAGAAATAGAAAAAAAACGTCTAAATATCATGGCTAGAAATGGCCTTTTCCCATTGAATAAATGCATGTATTTTATTTTCTTTTTACTTCTCTTTTTTTTTCCTTATGGTTTGAGGTATTTATAACTTGATGGTAATAGAGATCACCTATATTAAAGTTTTCACTCAAGAGCATAATTCAGTAATACCGACTGAGCCCTGAATCGTACATTGTAGAGGAGACAGGAAATGCATGGGTTCTCTTGCACACCTATGACTGTCTATTGTATAAAATCATTGTCTGTTTAAATGAATGAACCTTCTCTCTGATCTTATCTCTACAGATACCTTCTCATGCCGAATTTGAGATGCAACACAAATTTTCCTTCTTGTTTAATTTCAACAAAAGGTGGAGGTCTTCATTATAGCTCTATAGCCTGATCAGTTTATTCTTTTCTTTTTCATGACAGTCTTTTAAACGAAATCACATTGACTAAAAATAAATTCAAGAGGTTTAAGAATTCTTAAAACATGTAATACTTTCAAGTAGTCTTAAAGACTATCCCTGCACAATTTTAATATAATTCTTTCATTTTAATAGCTAGTTTATTTAAAAGGTTTGTGTTGAAAAAAAAAAAGAACACTTAAATTCCAGGCATGCAATTTCAGATGAATTCCAAGCACATGACAATACAATGCACAGCAATTCTGCAAAACAGGGATTTCTGATTATCTAAACAAAAAAAAAAGATTTACATATTACGATACAGCAAAACAAAACTGTCATGATTTGAATAACTATTGTGTTGATTCTAAGACAGGAACGAAAATTTATCACCTGAGTGACATTAGCTGTCTGGCATGACTCTAACAGAAATTTAACAATCTACCTAGCTGATGTTCAAAATCTCTCAAACAAAGTCTGCAATCTTGGAATACTTTCAAAAATACTGATCCAACACACATCACAAGACTTCATCATTATCACATGTATACCAACGTTATACTGCATCTAAAACTCTGCCAACTAGTTATGGTTTAAACATTTATGATTTCCAAGTATTTTTACCCAAATATCTGTGAAATATTTTGAAAATCATGACATATCAAAATTTTACTTGAACAGTAAAACCAGTCATAATCAGTTTCAACAAATAGGATCAGATTGAGACCAATTTATGTATAATTCCTCAAAATCCACGAAACTGATGACTCAGCACAACCACTTAAAAAGCAATCAGCAACCACATGTGAAATAGAACCACAACAGCAAAGAAAATGTCATCAAATTCCTCTAGCAAGTAATTACACTTCGAGTGTTCATGGCATCCGTCCAAATTTGGCCTACTTACCATACTGGCACCTTGACCCTTGGAACCCGGCAGGGCAGACACATTTCTGGGTATTCCCATCTGTACAACGACCCCCATTTAAACACACTGTCTGGCTACACTTCCCTGAAAAACAGAAAAAAAAATTACTTATACAATGAATAGTGACAATCATCATTAGCTTGCATATTTATACAAAATTTGTATGTGACCAATTGTGGCCAATTTTAATCATGACCTTAATATATATTACTCTTTGATGAAGATTTAAAAATGTACTTTTAGGGGGAAATGCTTATTACTTTTCATACAATCTATGATTTCCTATTAAAACCCTTTTATTGTTTATAAGATTCAAATATCTCTCCAATACAAACATATAGCCCAGGAAACGATTTCATTTCTTTATCAATAGCTAAGTCAAATGACCTTGGGCCAGGGTATAATGTAATATCATCTGGCCATGGCTACCTTTGTGCCAAGTATAAAGTTCTAATGTCTCTCCATGACAAAGCTACGGCCCTGACAATAGTTATTTTTAATTTAACAGTGACCTTGACCATGGCCAAATAACCTTGGTTTGGGGTCATGATACACCATCTGGCAATAACAAAGCATTCAGTCACATAAGGATAAAAAAGTCATTTTTTCTTTACCAGGGCCCACCTTAGCCAAATAACCTTGGTTCACCATCACGATGCAACATATTAAGCAATCTTTCTGCCAAGTATGTAGTTCTACAGTCTCTCCATAACAAAACTATGACCCTTACCAAAATTTTAACCTTTTTCAGGTGACCTTGACTATGACCTTGGCAAATATGACCTTAGTTCAGGGTCATGACACATCACCTGGTTAAAAAGAACCTTCTCAGCAAAATATGTGCTTCTAATAATCACTCCATTACAAAGTTAAAGTTGAACAAAGTGTGGGTCAGACACAGACAGATGGATGGTTAAGACACACCAAAATGATGAGGGCTATATCCCTTCCCCAAAATATTTGTCTAAATGTTTAATTTAACATGATGCATACATGTATATACAGTGGTTGAAACAGCATGCAAGTAATTTTCATTAGCTCAATATAACTGTTATTTTTCTAAGAAATGCTTAAATTTCCTTTTCTCTATTAAAATGTAGTATATTGAAATACATAATAAAATTCTTTAGGATTGAAACAATTTGCAAATACAAAAGTAACCATATATGCTTTATTGGTGTTTGTCTTATTACTTGACATATTTGAAATTGAATGCAGCATATACACAAACATATAAACATTCTAAATTCTGATTAAATAATAACTTATCTAACTATTCCTACCTTACTAAAAATTCTCTAAATCTTAATTAGCAAAATGATTTTAATGTAATTTTATAAACAATATTGAACAAAATCAATTCTTGCAGTTCTCAGGAGGGACATAATTTGAGCGTTGGTTGTCTGTTTGAAGATTAATGTCCCTTTTAGAGTCCTTCACTTGTATAGAGACCTCACCTGTTCAGGTGAAGTGCCACGAATCTAAACCTACACTACATGCTCTGGTCTATTTAGTAAGTAAGGCCTGCTGGTTCTTTGACTTGCCAATGAGACATGGAATCTAGGTTTTTAAAACCTCATCCAAAATCACTTCTAATGTCCAGCATATATGGGTGTACGGTGAAGAAACAGACACTTAAGATTTTACGTGTACTAATCGAGTTACTGTGGCTGTCATTCAGGGAAATACCTGACAGTATCACGGTACTCTAAAGTCCACACTACTTAGAAATAATAAACCCCAAGACCAAAATTTCATGCATAATATGATTTATTCTCCTATGAATTAAAACCATCTCATAATTCAAGTGCTTCATAATCATGCAACTGCTCATCCACAATGATATAGTGAGACCTCTTTGATGTACTAACCCTCTATGAATCAGAGGGTTCTAGGTTTTCACAAGTTGCCAGAAAACCTATTTACTCTGACCAGAATCATATAAATATCTACATTATGATAGATTTCATGCTTTATTGCATAATTTTACTTGAAAGTATTCACCAATCAATGCTAACATATGACCCCTGCATTATTAATAATCCCCCCCAGGTCTTCTGAACAAAATGAAAATAATTCAGTCTGTTCTTTTACTGCATCGATAGCTGTATTGTGCAATAGGCTTTAGATTTATGTCAGTGTCTTTGATTCTGGAGTATTACAGTAATTTGGTGTCTCATTTTTGTGTAAGATTTTGTAAAATGTCCTACTTTAAATCAGGAAAGAGATTGGGTTTTCTTATGACAAGAAGCTGGCAATTTATTTAGCTTTTCTTTTTCTAATCCAAAATAAATCTATTTAGCTTTTCTTTTTCTAATCCAAAATAAATACAACTACATGCTTCTCAAACAATAATATTCCATCTTTAATTTTCTAAATGATTTCATACTTTTGTTACCCTGTTTGTTTGGTGGGTTTTTTTTATTTCCCTCCGTTTTTTTGTTTGTATTTTTTTTTTTTTTTTTCGTTAGGGCAGTTATAAAATTTTAGCTTCTCATGTAAAGTTACAGGTATTTATCCCCAGAACTAAAATGTTCATTATGATTACCCATCAAACCATTTGCTACCTGACAATTCTGACAAAAGTAGAAGATAAACCATCCACGAAAAGCAAAATTATACAGCGTGACCAGTGTCGTGTCTTTTCCATCAATGGGCTTACTATAATCACTCTCCATCATTAGGTTAATCCCATCCTACAACCCTTGACCTTGAAAGCCATATAAAATGGTTCAAGACAATAGACAAATTTGTAAGCGATTCTATCATGATTAGCGCCTCTGTTGAATTTAACACGATGATTTTAACTGATAAGGAGATATTTTTACATTTAACACCTCTAGGCCACCAAGCAAAGGCTCAGGAAAAAAATTAAAACATTCATCCATACAACATACAAAGAGAATTCAAAAGCGACTTAATGCCTTCATAAAACTTAATGAACTGTCCAGATGCTGAACTCCTTACTCTGAGTTCAGTTTTCCATGGACATGGGCAATGAACCACACCCACTTAAAACACCAATCTATGAACCTTGTCAATATGGGGATTTTATTAATGGATTGTATTGCATGTGACAGGTTCAGTGCCTACTTTGATACCATAAAAATCATCAATATCTCCCCCACTTCCTAGAAAAACTGCCACCTTTAGAAAGTTCTGAATCAGATAATCCATGCTCTCAGAAACAAATTTCTACAATCTCTGCATTACATAGTTACACACCAGACTATGATTCTAATTATTTTTGCAACCTTGAAAAATTGTAAATGATCTAGGATCAAGACACATAAAAGTGACCTGTGGTTCATGTTATTAAGGAAAACCACTTAATAGTATTTTAAGCAACCACTGTGTCATGAAGTATAAATATACATCTCTCTCAATTACGAAGTTTAAGACCAAGATTCAAAAAAAAAAGGTTAACATTTTTTTTTAACCAGTGACCTTGACTTGGGTCAGATGACCTTGGTTCAGGGTCATGACACACCTCTGGACATAACTTGATGATAAGCAACCTTTGTGCTATCTATAAGCTTCAAACATTTATCCATTGCGAAGATCTAGCCCAAACAAAAATTTTAAATCACTTTTCACCAGTGATCGGAGTCATGACACAAATATGGGTTGAACAAGATGATAGGTGAGCACACTGTTGCTCATAGCATAAAAAATTGTGGTCTTACAAACACTGACCAATATCTATATGAAAACAGTCACATGACCTACAGGGTGTTACAAAACATACTGTAAGTTAAATGTAGATTAACAAGTCAATCTTCCACGATTTTCCACGAGAACTAGACACATATATGAACAATGATGAATCATAGCCCGGGCAAAATAGTGATAGCCAGACACATGAACTATGAGGAATCATAGCCCGGGCAAAATAGTGAGATCATTGAGGAATATCATAGCCCAGGCAAAATAGTGCAGACAGGTATATTGCTTCCCAAAAACTGTCTACAGGGGGTATAATGATTACCACAGTTGATTAATTATAAATGTATAGAATTGAATGTAAGGACATGAATATAATGGCATTTAATTGAAAAGCAAATTTACTAGTTCTCGTAACACACACAGTTACATACCCACAATGCCTTAAAAGACATTTACAAACAATGTAATATTTATATACACACAGTACCAATTTACACTGGTTAAAGAATCCTGACAATCTTGGTGGACAAACCCTCTGTCAGGGAAAATATAAAATGATATATAGCTACACAGTGTCAGATGTCACCACATGTAAATTTCAAGAATTTATGATGGGGGATTCCATTTACATATATTGTTTCATTTTCTAGCTAAGTTTATCATATTGTTAACCAGAGTCTGTAAAAAAAAACCTACACATAGTTTGACATCTCTCTGTTATCTAGAAAAAAATACTTCCAACAAAAAGTTTACAGAAAAGATCAAATCCTTTAATGTGTGGTATTAAAGGCCACTACCAAATTTGGAAATTTAGAAATGAACTTGAATCAACCATTAATTGTGAGCATCATGATTAAGGGATATACATAAAGTTTTATGACTTGTTAAAATGCAAAATAGGGTTGTATATGACTCATACAATGAAACTTCTTCCTTTGTAAATTCACTTGAAAATAATTTGAGATGTTTACTTCCAAAGTTACCCGCACATTTATTAATATACAATCTATAAAAATACTATAAAATTGTATGACAGCAACACTAGTACAACACATGCTATTGGATGTTTCACCTTCTTGGGCTGTATAAAGATATTTCTATTTGATAAAGTGAACTTATCCATTAGCAAAAAGGTATTCAACAGATATTTAAACACCAGAAATCTAATCTGCCGTTTGGAGACCCACCTGCCAGAGAAAGAGCGCCCTGTGAAACAGAAGACAGTGCAGTTCCCCCCTGAGTGTTGTAGGTTTACTGGGTTGTAAGTGATCCTGGACAGTTTGAATTTTTTTGCAAGGAGATAATGCGATGAGAAAGTGACAGGAAGACCTAGGTTACACAGGTCATAGACCCTGTCATGTCTGTGTCTTAATCTCCGCTAATGGCACCCCTTCCATGTGACTGATTCTCAGTCTTCCGATTGAGTTTTCCCCCCCGCACCAAAAAGTAAAAATAATAGGCGTTCCAAATGTTGTTTGAGAATCTGTGGCCAATGCCACTACGATAATAATCGTGATATAAGAGTGAGCATGTATTCCTTTACCTGTCTTTATGAATTTTGATTTGTGATCAATGCCATTTGTTCAAAAGATGGGGCGGTCACTCTGACGTGAAGCCACATTATGTCACTTGATGAAGCCATTCAACTTTAAAATCTCAGACTCTGGACAAAAAAGGATTTCATCCATGGAAACAGCTTTATGTTGAGCTCAAAGGAGCTCACCAGTGTGTAATTTAAGGTCAAAGGAAAAATTCACATACAAAACTTTTTAAAGAATTCAAGTTTTCAGTTTTGAAAAAAAATATATAAGGAAGTTTATCATTAACCATCAGATAAAAGATAGAACATCCAGTTTCATCTGTCTAGAACAAAGCATTCAATCTTTCAATTGATTTTGTCCTGTTTTGTTTTAACTGTTTGTTGTTAATTTCTTAAACTGTTTGTCTTAATTGTTTTATTTGTTTATTGTTAATTTCTTAAACTGTCTTACAGCATTGCTCTTTTCGGACTGAAAAAAGTAAACCATTATGTAGATCACAACTAATGATTTCAATCTAATTAATTATGCTTTTGGCGTGGTGGCCATTGGCATCCATAATAAGTATTCCACGACTTATTTCATCAAAAGAAAGAATGTGCAGCTCACATCGACATGATCCACAGGGATATGGTGCGATATCCCATAAAAGGTTTTGTACCCAAAAACTTCTACGACAAATAGCCAAGTACATACTTCACCATTGCAATCTTTGAATTCATCAAGAACTTTTGTAATAAATTAAAAACTTGTGTAATAAATCATGAACTAGCATAATGAATGAAGAACTAAGTTTATGATATACAGAATAAGTTTGACAAACCCTTCTATGTAACCAAGATATTCAAACCAAGAGCAAGTGTAAAACTTCTGTGGCCAAGGCATTTAAAAAACACTGCACTGTTGTGAAACTTTCAATGTTTAAAATCAAGCCAGTACTTTTTGTGGCCAAGACATCTCCTTAATAGTTAAAAAAAGAACTGTAACCTTTATAAACGACAATAATCCTGCTAGTATAAACCAGAATACTACTACATCAGTACAGAATATTTCTACGTAAAAGGGGAAATTTGAAACAAAGAGTAATAGTATTTAGGAATGGGGTGAGCACATTTAATCATGTTTTGACTTCATTCAAAACATGCAGTGAGGCTGAGGAAGGTTATGTGACTTTTTGTTCAAATTAAGAGTCTTACTTATATATGAATTCAGAATGTGATCAGGGCATATAACTATAGCTTTCCTCAACTTGGGTATCTTATCCCAATCAAGATGTATCCCAAGCCTGTTTAAATTTTTGATGTCTGCTTTTCATATGGCCTTTTAAGCAAACTGGTATATAAATGTGCTTTACCATATTAAATAATGAATTGAATCCTGTATGGAACAAATGATGTTAGGATAAACCGAGTCCTATACCCCGAGGACAATTCTCTTTGACCTTACTATGCACTTTTAGTAGAACTGACAGGTGGAAAACAATGCAATGTCACAGAAAGAAGATTCTAGCTGTCAGTTTGATCTGGATATCATTCTTACATGTCCATTAAAACATCCCAGGTAAAGGTTAAACTCTTAATCAGATTACCTGTCAATAACTCAATAGAGAAAAACTGGAACAAATACAGACCACACATGCTTGTATCACAAAAAGTTAATCTTAATGACGATGATTTTATCTACCTCAGAGGGCATACCTCGATCATCTCTAATTGGATCAGGCAGGTATAGTGTCAGTAATTGATTTTTAAAGGCAGATAATGAATCGAGGTGCAAATTACATAATTAATGCTTTAAGTATACTAATCTGCTAGAGTTTGAACCATTTCACTCCAACAGGAATCAACCAACTGGTCTTATGTTGTATTTGATGAATCAGTTCAGTTTTCTTTATAAACACACATTCTAAACTAATGCATGCATCCACTACTTTCTTAAACTAATGCATGCATCCACCACTTTCTATCTAAGATCAGTGTCCAAGTCACTAATTTATGTGTACAAGTCACTAAACTGTACAATTATCATACTGCACACAATCATTGCAATGAGTAGCTTGTGTCAGTTGTTTGATCTATACTGAAGTAGTTAGCCTTCAAAGTAAAGAAACATTGGATAGGACCATGGCCTTGCTGAACTTTTGTCTATAGGTTTTATAAATCTGGAATTTTAGTGTCACCTTATCCGATGATCTTGACGCAGACAGCAACATTTATATCCTTTTGTACCTGTCACAGACAGACATATTATTGACCAATGCAACTAACTTCTAAAAGTTCTTGACAGATTACTATTAATTGCTTTTAATATTGATTATACAATCCTTCTAGAGTTTCATATAATTGTTGTAAAGCTAGCAGACAAAAGGGCTAAACCAAAAAAGTATTTCAGACATAGCTGGTAAACTAGTCCATGTAAAATTAAAAAATCATACCAGTTTATTGATCTATCAAAGCGATTAAGTTTCATCCAAGTCTGCTTGTTAAAGACAGAATGCTAATTGCGCTATGAAAAAAATGTAACCTTTTTCAACTTTGTGAAGATGGCAGTATGTGAAGGACACATTTTTATGCCTGGCCTCTGAGCAATGGCACCTCGTGATAAATGGTGCACAATAATTAGGGGACATCTGATATATCTTCAGAGCATTTTCAAGACCCTGCTGCACATATCTCATCAGAATAAAACAATGTGGATACGTAAAAGGTGGCGACACCTGCTCCAAAATGTGACCACCAATTACGGCATACAGGAGTCAAATCAACTGTGAAGACTATGCAGTGAGAATACTGCTTTCAACAGTGCATCAGACACTACAAACACCATCCAAAGGGCAACACATCAAAGAACCAGTCAAATCAAAGAACCAGTCAACAAGACTTACAGTTACTCCAAGGCATATAACCAACTAATATTTTACACTTATTGACAAATGATTTAAAAATATCTCCTTAAAAGTATTTGAACATGCATATAAAAAGTGTTCCACAGTGAGATATAGGAAGTCCTTAATTTACACTTTTAAATATATAGGAAGCTTGTGGTTTTTAATTGACCAAAAAGAACACAAAATATTGGGTTACAGTTTCTCTACAATGCTCAAATAAAAACATTTTTTAACAAACACCTTTTCCACATTCTCACATATGTGCTAAAATAATGAAATGCATGAAGACTGAATTTAAACTTTAAGAACATCAAATGGTCTAAAACTACTATAAAATCCACAGATGCAGTATTTCATTTATGTCAATCTTCTTTGAAGTGTATAGGGTCGTAAAGCTTTGGCTAATCTTTGAACATTACAGTAGTTACAGGTATTCAGGTAACATCACACCTTTGCAGGTGGTAAAATGAACAAATTGAGCCCAAAGCTCAGGAGAGAGAGAGAGAGAGAGAGAGAGAGAGAGAGAGAGAGAGAGAGAGAGAGAGAGAGAGAGACTGAACTGTAACACATCATGTAAAACTTTTGCGGAATTTGAATTATCGAAATTTTAAGCGCATGTACAGTTGATGATTGAAAATAAAAGTGAAAGAAATTTTATTTTTCCAGTTATATGGATATGAATTTTCCTTTGACTGGCTCAAACTAGTGAAGAAACATGTAACAAAATTCTTAATTCTCAAATTGCGCATGTAATGCAATGTGATTGATAAAAGTCACCCATAGACTCTACGAATACTTACTGAACAAATATATATTAAAGACATATAAAATAAAACCTCTGAAATTTTACCTATTAGAAGAATAGCTATCCACACCACAGTTCTCATGTTTCTGTCAAAGCTTGAAGATTAATTATTAGAAAAGAAACAAATAACAAAATCCTAAAGAGCTATTGATTGACTTTAAATATTGAAAACAGCGAGAAAATATTGATAGTTAACAGGTGAAACAAGCAGATAAATCCATTTCTACGATCAATAAACACAGAGACCGGTACCTTCAAACCTGAAAGAAGGAGTTAGCATTTGTATCTCGGACAACATTCATGAATATTTGAATTATCAACCCTAACCAATCCTGTCATTTAATGAAATCTGCTAATTAAACTCTTATAACAAGAACACTAAGTGTCATTTGGCTTCCATCAAATTCCTGAGCATAATAGTAACTAACTAGAGGATATTGCAAAGAGCTTGTTCCAATAATGGAGTTATGCACTCATCAAATGAATAATTACCAATATATTCCAGAATAGATATGACAAAATTTATTTTCTATTCATTTGGTAACAGATATGTTAAATTTACACAGCCTTTTTCTAACTGCTTGTCTATCAGTAAAATGTGCTGACATATTTTTAGAGTCCAGAAAAATGATTGGAAGTGATTTCTAATACTCAAGGATTCTTCTGTAACATTTCTTTTTAGGACATTTGGTACAAAAACATTGATGCATTGGTTGATATATATATATATATATATATATATATATATATATATATATATATATACACAAATATAAATTCTTTTAAAAATATAA
>NC_079164.1:40638018-40790518 GCF_947568905.1 Ostrea edulis
GACGTTTTGATTATTGCAGTCCGTCACACGGTGGGTAGACTCTGCTTCGTGCGCACGTTCCAAAATAACGAGTGCCGAAGCACGATACATATATTCCGTAACGTATTTTATAACCAGGGCTCTTTTCGTAACTTATTTATTATTTAAAACAAAGAAATGAAATCTAACGACAGTGATTAGTTGGAAATCGCGCCAATTCCCCTCGTTTTGAGTGCAAAAGCAAGGCGTGCTTAATCTCTCTAGAAGTCATTACGTATTGGAAGAAGTCCTTAATTTCTGGTTTTCTTGTAATAAGTAATTGGATCGATGCTTGGGTTAAATCTAAATTGCTCCCTTTGTTTTCAGTATCGCCTCGTTATGGATTTTTTTCTGGCAACTTCATATGTAAGCCCACAAACCTCATCATTACATATATCTCAAAATATAGTTTTATTAAAATGGGTCATGGGATTGAATCTTCGTATACATATACTTTGCCATCCCACACAAATAGTGTCATTCATTTAAAATAGATTCGTTCTCTCTCTCTCTCTCTCTCTCTCTCTCTCTCTCTCTCTCTCTCTCTCTCTCTCTATATATATATATATATATATAGGCCTATATAACAATCACTAGATATCTAGATGATTTGATAGTGTTTCCGAATGTCTGTAAATATTTGAAATATTATTTCGCCCAAACCATTTGGAGACATCACTCTCATGAGAAACAATATATGTCTTCCTATACGGAAAACCACATAAGTCGTATACTATTGTGACGATCCCCACCCAGCAATGCTTCGAATATGGGGTACTGAACCCATCCAATTAGCGGTTTTCAGTCACTGCTTCAGCTAGTAGTTACCTTCTTTCATGGCCGATGCACCAGTATCCTGACTGACCACAGTTTGGTTTCCACACCTTCACCAGCCTCGTGAAGGCCTGCACGCAGGGCACCTGTACACGCCTTGTCTCCACGTCTTGGAATGGGCAGACATTTGGCCTGTATGGTGGAAATCAAATGTATAATGTATTAAAGAGCACGCTCATATAGCCATTATTTATGTAAATTGTGTAATGCATATAAACACCTGTATATAGGTAAATCTCTTTCACACGATAGATACGAAAAGAATTCATGAAAATAGATAAACAGTATCAAGTGGATTACTGACACACGTGTATCCGAGAACTAACGTATTCAATTGTTACATAAAATCATACCCCCCCCCCCTTTTTTTTTTTAATATCCACATTCACCTGAAGATTATTCAATGCTCCATTAAATTAAAGCAGGACTTAGTTTCATAATTTAATAACTTCTGTCTATATCTTACGCCAGGTGATTGTCTGTACTTAGATACACTGTAGACTAAATTAGCACATTCCTTGGGACTGGTTCGTATATTAAAATGTGCAGAAATATTTTGACAATCTTACACACAAAAGAGGAAGACTCGGTGATTGTGTCTTAATAGATTACAACACGCGACGTGACTGACAGCACTTTGTATCTATTGGGCCATCGGGAGATTTGTAAAGGGGCCCGCCATGACGGAGGGCACAATACACATTTCTGTAGGAAGGTCACGCCCATGCACGGTTGTAAATCTTTTTCAAGATGACATGACATTTTTTTTTTCTCTTTACGGAAAAATTACGAGAGAGAGAGAGAGAGAGAGAGAGAGAGAGAGAGAGATTGCTAATTGACAGGATCTGAGTGATGTCTTATTGCATATTCCCGCATGTCTTTAACATTTTGACTTTTCTTGTTTAATTTCGGCTGACTTTTAAGGCGTATTTTCAAAGCTTGTAGATAATTTTTTTCGTGTCTCGATTTTAATCGCATGGAGTTCACATGATGCACATAGACCATTAAATCGAAAAGTAACTTTTTCTTTCTTTTTTCATCAATTTTTAAAATCACAGGGGCTAAGCCCGTTTTGGGCCCGAACCCTGTGATACCATAAATATATTTATGGTATCATGGGGTTCTGGCCCAAAACGGGCTTAGGGCCCGAACCCTGTGATACCATAAATATATTTATGGTATCACAGGGTTCGGGCCCAAAACGGGCTTAGCCCCTGTGTTTAAAATCACTGTACATTACGCTGTGAAATTTATGGCTGTGCTAATGCATTCGTGTGTTTTAGAAAATAACAACTCTGGTATACTTGTCTGCATTTTGAAAACAGCTAATTAGCATATCATTGTTGTCGGGTGGCGAGGTGGCTGCGCTACACGGTACGTATCGAGAAAACATGATTGAATTCAAATGCGGGGGAAACGTTTTAAAAGTTGTAAATTTACCGAAATTGCGTATAGGTATTGTGTTGATTGACAAAGGATCTCGTATTATAGAAGTAAACAACAAACTACACGTAATGTAATTTTACTTGAATTCACAGTCAGTATAAATTGTATGCCTAATTTGAGATAATTAATTTTTCAAGTACCGGTACAATATGAAAGGGTTGTGCTTTAATAAACAACTTTGTATTTCGGTGTGTTCGTCGTAAACTGTTACAACCGAGTGTATATAATAATTGCGAGCCAAAAGGCAGCATTTATTTGCTTTTCACAGCTTTCCCTGAACTATTACTTAATATTACATGTACTCAATATTGGCCAGATATATTTAACCTAGAATCTGTACTTCTGCTCCTTTAGCAAATGGGAGAAAATACCCGAAAACACATAAACCTGTGGTTTATGATGAGAATTATTCTTCGCATTAAAACAGCTTTAAATGAGAAGAAAAGGGTCCGATAAAATCAGACTTTCAGAATTCCTGTACTAAATATTAATTCTAGTACTTACATGCCCTTTCGGAGATTGTATGTTCCATCAGATGGTAATATACCCGCAAATATCATAAATACGACAATCAGATCACTAACACGGGGAACCATTGTGAATATCCGGAGAAATCCTTATCCTTTCCCAAAAAATCTTCAGATACACAAAGTATACATTTTACAACATATACACATCGTCACTCCATGTGAAATTTAAATATTCCGCTGTGTTTCGTAACTTTCAAATAAAACAAACTCCGTCACTTAGAAAAGACCGATGATTTGATTTTTTAAATTGCTGATCAGTTCAATTGTTCTTGGGGGTATGGTCAGATTAGAATAGAAAGTGGGAATTAGGGGACAATTCCACAATCCGCACTGATCGCCACGCTTAGATAAGTCCGTGGTCTCTCATCCCAAGATTTTAACGATGATTTAAAAAATTTAAAATTCCAATTTTAAACCAATGAACAAAGTCTTTTTACACAGTCCACTTCAATTAAGCTAAATTTATTGTCTCGTTGCTTTTGGGGAGAAAAAAAAGAGCCCCGCTATTTTCTGTTATTCCGATTCATTTCGCTGTCGTCACAGGATTATGGGATAATAGGAAATCCAAATAGAATATAGCATTCACATAATTTAATACACAATTATCCATACATGTCTAGATGAGCGCGGACGATCGACTGCTGAATGCTTAATTAGCGGGAAGGCTTTGATAAAACGCCTCTTGTGTGAGAAACTCGGTAGGTAAATGGTTTAAGTGTCCCAACGAGCGCTTACCATAACGTATATATATATCGTCGATTCCCTGGACGGAATTCTCTTTGCAAAAATTATGTAAGAAGCACTTCGTGTGTAAGATTTATAAGGGGGACTGATTACTCTGTCGAAGTGTGCAGAAAATGACAAGATTGCATGAGATATCATTATAGGACCTGATAATGGATGTCTTTACATGCAATGTTAGGCGCATTAGATTAAAGCAAAGGCCAGAGAGAGAGAGAGAGAGAGAATGAATAATCCCTTCTCCACCTTCTCTCTTATTTTTTCCGGACAGATTCTAATAGTTTTACCCCCATGCATGGTGCAATTGCTATCTAATCTTATTGTTGAGTTTATATTTTGATTTACATTAACTCTACAAAGTAAACTTTTATCGTAATCTGCATGGAAAATGTTGATTTAAATTTGATACAAGTCTCAAAACTATCTTACGGATAGTTGAACAATTACTTAATAGCTTTCTACAGTGTAGATCCGCGATCAAATATGTTCTCTCTCTCTCTCTCTCTCTCTCTCTCTCTCTCTCTCTCTCATGGTAACCCGAGTGCTCAACTTGGAGAAGACATTTCTCAATCTAAGAAAAGAAGAAGAGAGATGTAACAGTCGACAATCCGACTCGACCTACTCGGAGTGTAAAACAATTCGTGTAAACAAGAAATTGCCAACATCAGTACAGAAAGAAGAAAAAAAAAAGGAGGAGGGGGGATACGATTCAGTTGCCGAGCAACTGTCGTGAATGAATGCAAGTGTCATATTGTAATTCTAAAATTTACTAGACGGGTGTAAATGCAAAAACTACAATATGACAAAATGCAATTCCTATATTTACACCCACCCACGCAACGGCTAATTAAAAAATTACAATGCGATCCAAGGTACGAGAAGAGAGTATTTATCTAATATTGAAATGAACTAATGTAAGATGCAAGTAGTTTAGGGATTCTTAGACGAATTAATGAGTTAAAAAAAACCAAGATGTGTCTGTATTGTGAACAGATCATAGATGACAGGTAAATAACGATTTGAGATGGAACATATACATTGTCTTTGTTTTCCTTTGTCATGTGCTTCTGTGATTTTGGACTTTGTCAGTGTATATCATAATGATATGCTCCTCAGGGGGCCCAAATTGGTTGAATAAATATTCTATTCTATACATATATATTAGGGAGTCTCCCTGTTGCTTGCGAGAGAGCGTTCGAAGTTTTATAAAAGAACTTGTGCTCGATCCCTTTTATGTTTAAAACCCTGTTGCTTGTACTATTGATAAGATGACTGTAAGACCAAAATATAAATTGATAAATAAATAAACTGTGTATATTTTAGAAATATAAACAACAAAGGCAAACAAACAAACAAACATGTAATGTTCATAAGGGAGAGAGAGAAAACCGTCAAGTTGCTATTGTGTCATGCACGCATTTTGCAAACCGTAAGCTTAAAAATTAAATACAATTTAATCCTCATTATTTCCAGTGTTAGACAGTTTTCAGAAATTATAACTTCAATCCATTTAAGATTGGAGAATGTGGCGGATCACAAATCCTTGACCTGGGAAGATGTGCCAAGGTAGATGGTGAGGTTTAACAATATGAGCTAGCTGACCAGACAAATTTAAGTATGTAGACTTGAACTTCACACAGAGGCCCAAAAGGCTAGGCGGGATCATATAATGGAAATGTTTGTACATCAACAGGGGAGCTCATAAAATACACGCCGTGTTTCCTCTCTCCGCATGGCGCCATAAAGCTTTTTGAAGCAAACAGCCACCCAAGTTTACAGTTTATAAAGAATGGGACGGGGTCATTTGCGTGAAAATCAGGAAGCACCACAGTATCTTGGTCCAATCTGTATCGTTTGAAACCCCAGTCAGCACACGTTGAAATAGCAATGTTAAAAGATTTTCAATATTGGAACAACATAAAAGATGCAACATCGTTTCAACGTTGAATCATGGACCAGTTTCGTTAGTTAAAACAACGTGGAAAATGAAGTGACACCCCCCCCCCCCCATCTATGAAGATATGCAACATTAGTTCATGTAGAACTTTTAGATATTGAAAAGGTAAATGTTGAAAAATTGTTTCATAGTGTAAACAACATCGAATGTTCCTTGAAGTATTTTGCTTATTAGTTTATTTATTTTTTTTAATTTATTTTTTTTTTACCGTGGGATGAGTTTTGTCGTTTTTATTACTTGATTAAAACATATTCTTGTATATTTGATTGAATAATGTACATTTGTACCTATGATTCCAATGTTGCTTCCATTCGCATAAAAGTTACATATATAAGGTGCAGGGGCTGATCCGTAAAAAAATTTAAATAGGGGAAGGGTTTCTACCATTAATATTGGTTTTGAAATGGGAGGATAAGTTCCACCCTAAAAAATTAAAAGCGTTATTTTTACCCCTTTTCTAGCAAAATTTTCTGACGAAAGGGTGCTATGTAGTTCAATGTGATTAAAAAATATGTTATAATAACGTAAAAATCCCATCATTTTAAAACACAATTACAATCTTGCCGGAATAACAAAGCTTATCGTATCAACTTTAATCATTAGAATTCACTCTTCAATAAAGGAGGTACTGATAGTATTCACGTCAACAGCAAAACAAAACACATGTATAACATGACAACTGACCAGAACTGTCAATTGCTCTAGCTGTATTTATTTTTTTTACTGTATCTGAATAATTGTCACTGTCAGGAATATCGATGACACTAATTGGACGGTAAGACTCGACTTGTCTTAATGATGCATATCTACATGGTACTGTACACTATTGACAAAAACTATAGTCTTTAGTAAAGAGAGCAAATACCGAAACGCCCTTACATCTGCTAGGACGAGCAGAGATATGTAGCAGTGTATCAGATTTGGAGGTTCATCAAATATCTGATTGCAATGAAATTGGTCTTTCATATGTTGACTTCCATTGATAGGAAAAAAGAAACTACCCATGGTATTGTAGCGGTCAGCCGGGTTCGATCGCCGGTGGCCAGTTAGCTCAGTTGGTAGAGCACCTGACTAGAGAATTCAGGGGGCCCGGGTTCGAATCCCGGTCTGGTCCGTTGCATTTTCTCCCTTCCCGTTACATTTGGTGCCGTAGACCCGCCCCTGGAACTGACAGGTAAAAATGCCTGCCGGGGATAAAGATCCTGGGTTGATGTCTTCAGGTGTGAAGACATTTAAGGAGGGAGGAATGTAGCGGTCAACCGGGTTCGATCGCCGGTGGCCAGTTAGCTCAGTTGGTAGAGCACCTGACTAGAGAATTCAGGGGGCCCGGGTTCGAATCTCGGTCTGGTCCATTGCATTTTCTCCCTTCCCGTTACAGTATAATGGACCAAACCAGAATTCGAACCCCAGACTCCTGAATTTCTTCATTTAATCTCTTCGGGTACTGTACCACAGATCAGCTACTTGTTTTTTGAAATAATCAGTCGGACCACACTACATTTCATTACATATAGATTTTCCCTGCATAGTTGACTACATTCATATCATTAATCTATCTTGACTAGAGCATTCTTTGATGAAGAGAGATGTCAAATTTTTTGTTTTGACAATGACATATCTTCTTCAGGTGGAATTCAAATGATTAACTGAAAAACATAAAATCAAAATAACAGCAACCCAGAAGTTTCTGTATAGCATAATTTATATTATTATATGATTGAATAATCCTAAGCTTTCTGATTGGCTGCATGAGATACAACAAACTAGAAAAAATAGAAAGTTATGTTCACCTCAACTTGTTGTTGAGGTAAATATGATATATGAATTTCTTTTTCAACATCAGATCAAAAATTGATATAATTGGTTATTTTTATTTTTGTTGTCTAGTGAAGACTTGTGTCTCTGATATAACTTTCGACTAGGTGTTATTTAATTTTTGTCGTCTAGTGAAGACTTGTGTCTCTGATATAACTTTCGACTAGGTGTTATTTAATTTTTATCGTCTAGTGAAGACTTGTGTCTCTGATATAACTTTCGACTAGGTGTTATTTAATTTTTGTCGTCTAGTGAAGACTTGTGTCTCTAAAATCACTTTCGACTCGGTCTTGTGCTCTAGCTGTAAACAAAGGTGGTTAACCAAGTATCGTTTTGTAAGTTATAGTGGACGGTTTTGATGTTTTGAATTATTCAGTCATATGATAAAACAATCATTGCTACCCACAATGAATACTGTTCTTCTCAGGTATAGCTAAAGCATCATATTGAATGACCAAGAAAAAGTCAATATGAAATTCCAAGAATGTAATTCATACTTCCTCACAGTCACAATGTTTACACCATCAATCACCAGGGAGTGGGGGGGGGGGGGGGGGGGGGGGGGTGTTCAGATAAAAGTTATGGGGATATAGCTCCTAAAATTTAGGGGTCTCGGCATGACAAGTAACTCCCAGCTACCCATTCTTTTTTCCTGTTACTAATTAAATGATTAGAAACAAACTAATTCAGTATGCCTTTATTGGTGATTTGTAGGCTGCAATGTCAGACAAACTGAAGAAGAGCATCCTCCTGGGCTGTATGAATCATCTCCCCACCCTGAATTCAAGAGTCGTCCGGATCTTCATCAGTTCTACATTTACAGGTACTCTGGGTTCAGCGGTAAATGCATATAAGATCACAAGTTTTTATGACTGTCTTATATTGTAGATTCTTAGACATGATTACTTTTAAATATCGCAAAATGACTCGCAGATGTCATAATGCAATAACATGAATTCTCTAGTGGACTGTTAAACAAGAGATTTTACAATAATTTAGCAATATAAAAGTAAAAGGGAGTAAATTTATTTCACAAGTGGAGGTACTCGTTAAATATGCAATAATAAATTCTTCGCATATATTTACAAATCTACAGTATTTAGTTGGTTCCCTGATACAAATATACCCTGGAAATTCAAATCCTTAATGAGATGGAGAAAATTTATTGAATAAAGAAAAGGAATTCTTGACCATGAAAACCGGCTTACAATTTGTTCTCAACCCACGATAATTTTCAGTCTATGAAAAAAAGTGACTATACAGGATTTATTTTCTTATACCTTTGTCAGCAATGATCTGTGGAAAAAAATCAGTTAGGAGAACCTTTTTTTCAGACTTCATTCCATGATAAACATTTCTCAGATCAAGAGAGAGAGAGAGAGAGAGAGAGAGAGAGAGAGAGGGTGGAGAAGGCATAGGTTTTGAACTAGTCAAGATATAGAGTTCAAATTTAGTAAATTGAAAGGTCAAGGTTAAAGTTGATAAAGGTGAAGGTCAAAGCTTCCACAGTAAGGTTTCAACATGGTTGTAATATAGCGCTTCACACACATACATCTTGTTTTCTTTATATAACTTCGTATTATTTTAAATGGTTTATCATCATTATCAGGTTGGTTAAACTTATTTTATAGTATTGACCATGAATCACATATAGTGAGTTGACTTTTACGAGAATGTAAGGTAAGTTCAGGGATGGTACCAAAAAATCACATGATGTTGATTATTTATTATAGACACCAGAGAAGAAAGAAATATTCTTATTGAAGAAGTCTATCCCAAACTTCAGTCCTATTGCAAACAGAATTATGGGTTGGAATTTCAGGTAATCAAAAGGTGGTTCTAGTCTTACAAAGCCACAGTTGGTGAAAACAAATGGTGGAATTTTAATCCTTTTAATGATATGATAATTAAAGCCATTGTTAAAAAAGTTGTTGTTTTGCTTGAGTAGGGGAGATTTCATGAGTTGGTTGCATTAAAGCCAATCAAAATGTTTTTAAAGATTGCTTAACATTAAAACCAAAATATATAACGGGTATTTTCTATGGGTGGAAATGTTTGCGATTTGATCCCTAAAAAGTAGCTATTCATATTTTACATTTCCAATTTCTGTCGTTGCCTTATACCCATATACTGCATGCATACTTATTTTAGTGTATTATAAACATTTGGCACAGTCAGAGCTGTTGCACTATTTAGTGTAATCATGATTAGCACTGCTTCAATATGTTAAAATGGATTAATAGAGACTTTCATATTTTAGCACATCTAGAAATTAGTACTCTTGCTTCACCACCAAAGCTGCTAAAATTTGAATCCTGGTTAAAAATAAGTCCACGTACAGTATACCTATATGTATATATTTTGCAATTGTAATTTTGTGGATTTGTCCTATCTGCAAAATTCCGCCAAAAAATAGACAAGTGGCGGAAAATACAAAACCAAATTATTTGGTGCTGAACACTCAGGGTTGTATGTTACAGGTGGTGGACATGAGATGGGGAGTTCCTGAGGAGGCCTCAGATGACCACTCCACTTCTGCCCTTTGTCTCGCCGAGGTCCTCAACTGTCAGAAGCTGTCCACAGGGCCAAATTTTGTAGTAAGAAAGGCAGAAAATTGAAAGCACGGTCAATCTGCTTGTAAATACTGAAGGCCGGAAAATAAATTCATGGTCAATCTGCCTGTAAATACTTTTCTGGATAAGAAAAAATTAAATTAAACTCGTGGTCAATTTGCTCTTAACTACACTCTTCGATAACAGAGAAAGAAAATTAAACTCCTAGTCAGTCATATTAAGAATAAAGGATATAGCTGTAAATGTATTTTGTGTCTGTCTTTATGCATATTGCTTATATATTCTGATAAATGATAAAAGTCAGTTGTCAAAATTTCTATAATTTTTTTCCAGACCTTTCTTAATCAGCGTCATGGATACAGAGCTCTTCAGTCAGTGATTGCACAGAAAGAGTTCACTCAGTTGATGGAGAGTTTGAGATCAATGGGAGAGGATTTGTCGTCATTCAATGTCTGGTACAAGGAGGATGAAAACTCCATTCCTCCAGTTTTTGTCCTCCAGCAGATAAGCAGTGTCATATCAGATTACAAACTAAAGGTAACTGTCTATCTAACAGGAATGTGTGAGAAGAAGGAATGGGAGGGAGAGAAAGAAGAGGTAAGGGGAGAGAAAGGGGAGGAAGGAGGGAGAGAAATAGGTGGGAAAAGAGAGAGGTGAACCCCCACAATGTTAAGTTCAAGAGTTGTCTTTCTTTGTGTTCACATTCAACTGTTCGTGTGGCAGAGCGGACTTTGTGTGTCTGTACCAATACAGTACAAATACCGTATATACTCGCCTATAAGTCGGTTTTTTGGGAGTCAATTTTTTGTCCAAAACTCTATGTCCGACTTATAGGCGCATCCTAAGAAGATTGGTATTTTTCTGGGCGGCGTAATGTAGTGTTTTTTAAACAACTCCGACGATTATCATGGAGTACCACACAAATGATTATTGTTCACAAATATCTAGACGTATTGTTTATGTATTTTAAAATCATGTATAAAGTACAAGTATTTACATATTTTTATCTAGTTTAGAATTATTTACATACCCGTAACTAATACTTTCAATTCAATTTCAATTCGTTTATCGGTAAAATTGAATTACGAACCCGATTTAATATTGAAATATTCATATGTATAGAATCTACCAGCTGAAATATATTAACAGATAATTTAGATCATCATTCTTGACTCGTAAAAACTCTATTGTTGATACAATGAATTATACCGGAATGCCACAATAACAATTTTCGCGAGGCACGTGCCACTAAGTCAACACGGTGTCAGGTACTGGTCATTAGGAGACCATAATTGCTTAGGTAATCAAGGGATCATGGTCCATAATAGATCAAGGGATGCATTTAAACTCCAAACGGATATGGCTTGGATATTGAGCACCTCATAATTATTGATTTCTCAAAATATTTTTTGAAACATAGGTAAAAACACTAGAGCATTGACTTGAAATTGTCAACCTATTCTGACAAAAATTTGTACCGATTTATAAGCGGGTCAATGACAAATTCCTACAAAATAACCTTAAAAAATACAACCGACTTATAGGCGGACCGACTTATAGGTGAGTATATACGGTAAGTTAAACAAAGTTATCAAGTAAGCAATATCTGTACAAATAAGTTAAAGACAGTTATAAAGTAAGCAATATCTGTACAAATAAGTTAAACAAAGTTATCAAGTAAGCAATACCTGTACAAATAAGTTAAATACAGTTATCAGGTAAGCAGTATCTGTACAAATAAGTTAAACACAGTTATATCAAGTATCTGTAAATAAGTTAAACACAGTTATCAAATAAGCAATATCTGTACAAACAAGAGGTACTGTGAGCAATGCTCACTAAGAATACCCCCCGCTTACCCCAATCTCCCAAAGGGTGTTGGTAATAGGTATAAACTACCTCTTTTCTGAGTGTAAAAAACAAATGGCATGACAAACCGAACCATATTGCTACTTCGATGTCCAGTGCGCGTGACCTTTGACCTTTTGACCCCAAAATCGATAGGGAACATCTTCATCCCATGGGTAGTCCATATGTATGATATGGTGACTGTAGGTGGAAAGGATAACGCTTTAGAGCCCGGAAACCATATTGCTACTTCGATATCCAGTGCGCTTGACCTTTGACCTTTTGACCCCAAAATCAATAGGGAACATCTTCATCCCATGGGTAGTCCATATGTATGATATGGTGACTGTAGGTGGAAAGGATAACGCTTTAGAGCCCGGAAACCATATTACTACTTCGATGTCCAGTGCGCTTGACCTTTAACCTTTTGACCCCAAAATCGATAGGGAACATCTTCATCCCATGGGTAGTCCATATATATGATATGGTGATGGTAGGTGGAAAGGATAATGCTTTAGAGCCCGGAAACCATTGCGTCTACAGACGGACGGACGGACAGACGGACAACCCGATTCCAGTATACCCCCCCACAACTTGTTGCGGGGGGTATAATAAGTTAAATACAGTTATCAGGTAAGCAATATCTGTACAAATAAGTTAAATACAGATATCAGGTAAGCAATGTCTGTACAAATAAGTTAAACACAGTTATCAAGTAAGCAATATATGTACAAATAAGTTAAACACAGTTATCAAGTAAGCAATATATGTACAAATAAGTTAAACAAAGTTATCAAGTAAGCAATATCCGTACAAATAAGATAAACACAGTTATCAAGTAAGCAATATCTGTACAAATAAGATAAACACAGTTATCAAGTAAGCAATATCTGTACAAATAAGATAAACACAGTTATCAAGTAAACAATATCTGTACAAATAAGATAAACACAGTTATCAAGTTAGCAATATCTGTACAAATAAGATAAACACAGTTATCAAGTTAGCAATATCTGTATAAATAAGTTAAACACAGATATCAAGTTAGCAATATCTGTACAAATAAGTTAAATACAGATACCAGATAAGCAATATCTGTACAAAATAAGATAAACACAGTTATCAAGTAAACAATATCTGTACAAATAAGTTAAACAAAGTTATCAAGTAAGCAATATCTGTACAAATAAGTTAAACACAGTTATATCAAGTATCTGTAAATAAGTTAAACACTGTTATGAAGTAAGCAATATTTATACAAATAAGTTAAAGACAGTTATTGGACAAGCAATAGCTGTACAAAGGTATATAATCAAGTGAACACAATTATCGGGTAGGAGTTTGTGACGGGTGAAGATATCTTGTATTGTTCTGCAAAATTCTTCAAAGCAGACTTATTGGTCTTGTGTGTTACATTGTTAACTAAAACAGATTTATGAATGTGACCTTTTAGATGCAATAGAAAATTTGTGTCCTACTCAATACAAAAATGTCAGTTGATTGTTAATTTAATTGATTTTTTTGTCAAAGAAATACAATGTAGCTTGGATTAGATTTTCAAGAAAAGGGTGATTGTTTTCTTTGGAAAATACTGGCATTGTCCAGAGATGAACTATTGATTGCTGTGACAGTTTGTACAAAGTTACTGTTTTTCACTAATTTTACGATGAATAATCTGTTAATGTTTAATACACGCACACATATTTCAGTGGATTACTTTATGTTTAGGTGTAACTACATGTACTAATAACTAGAATAAAAATCACTGATACAGCTGGTTAAACATTGATGCATTATCTATTCAACAGGAGATCTATGAGAATCATGCATCTAGCTATCTTCATTAGTTTGTAGGTAACCCAAGTCCCTTAGGTGACCTACTGCAAACCATCCCTTCAATTCATTATATTCCACTGTCTGTCTTAAATCATCATCCCCTAGATTTTAAAAGTATCAACTTGTAAGCTTACGAGAGTGATTATCCATGGAGAACTATTGAAATATCCCAGTGAGTGTCCCAGAAGAACTATTGGAATACTCACAGTGAGTGTCCCTGGAGAACTATTGGGATACCCCCAGTGAGTTTCCCTGGAGAACTATTGGAATACCCCCAGTGAATGTCCCAGGAGAACTATTGGGCTACCCCCAGTGAGTTTCCCTGGAGAACTATTGGGATATCCCCAGTGAGTTTCCCTGGAGAACTATTGGGATACCCCCAGTGAATGTCCCTGGAGAACTATTGGGATATCCCCATTGAGTTTCCCTGGAGAACTATTGGAATACCCCCAGTGAGTTTCCCTAGAGAACTATTGGGATACCCCCCAGTGAGTATTCCTGGAGAACTATTGGGATATCCCCAGTGAGTGTCCCTAGAGAAATATTTGAATATCCCCAGTGAGTGTCCCTAGAGAAATATTTGAATATCCCCAGTGAGTATCCCTGGAGAACTATTGGGATACCCCCAGTGAGTGTCCCAGGAGAACTATTGGGATACCCCCAGTGAGTTTCCTGGAGAACTATTGGGATACCCCCAGTGAGTTTCCCTGGAGAACTATTGGGATACCCCCAGTGAGTGTCCCTGGAGAACTATTGGGATACCCCCAGTGAGTTTCCCTGGAGAACTATTGGGATACCCCCATTGAGTGTCCCAGGAGAACTATTGGGATACCCCTAGTGAGTGTCCCAGGAGAACTATTAGGATATCCCCAGTGAGTTTCCCTGGAGAACTATTGGGATACCCCCAGTGAGTGTCCCAGGAGAACTATTGGAATATTCCCAGTGAGTATCCCAGGAGAACTATTGGGATACCCCCAGTGAGTGTCCCAGGAGAACTATTGGAATATCCCCAGTGAGTTTCCCTGGAGAACTATTGGGATACCCCCAGTGAGTTTCCCTGGAGAACTATTGGGATACCCCCATTGAGTGTCCCAGGAGAACTATTGGGATACCCCTAGTGAGTGTCCCAGGAGAACTATTAGGATATCCCCAGTGAGTTTCCCTGGAGAACTATTGGGATACCCCCAGTGAGTGTCCCAGGAGAACTATTGGAATATCCCCAGTGAATTTCCCTGGAGAACTATTGGGATACCCCCAGTGAGTTTCCCTGGAGAACTATTGGGATACCCCCATTGAGTGTCCCAGGAGAACTATTAGGATATCCCCAGTGAGTTTCCCTGGAGAACTATTGGGATACCCCCAGTGAGTGTCCCAGGAGAACTATTGGGATACCCCCAGTGAGTGTCCCAGGAGAACTATTGGGATGATGAAAGAAACAGTGTTGTTGGTCTCTATACATGTAAATGGTCGACTTCCAAGAAACTATTATATAACCCTGCATGATTTAAACTTGCATCGATGAGTGATCATTGTACACTGGATGGGAGGAAAATATATCGCAGAGTTAATTTCTGTTCTATTCTCAGGATCTTAGATCCACAAATTAAAAAAAAAAGTGAATATATTGTCATCATAATTAATTACTCTTCCTTCAATATTCAACACATTTTTCGTGTTACATAAATTAATTGTTCTACATGTATATAGTGATTGTAATCATGCTGTACAGATGTGCAGATTCAAATCATCAAACAGAATGATTTATTGTTGTGGTGTCTGATTTTCATGGTTTTAAATGTTACTATTGTTTCAGTGGGTACAGTGTATACGTACTTACCATAATAGAGTAATTGGTAATGAAAATTGGGCTGCCACATATTCAGTCAGTCAGTTCAGCTTTAATGTCAAAATTCATTATGTTGTACAATGCTCTTGATGAATTATTATGTTACATAGGACCCTGAAGCAGTAAAGAAATGGGAGAGAGTGGCTGAGGAAATGCGGGATAAATTGAAGCGGGCAAGTCAACATTCTCTTGCTGAAGGGAAGATGACTGAAGCGGACAAACACAAGTACTTCATGTCAGGTATACAAGTTACAACCAGGCCTGGAGGTTATAAAACTTTTACCGTACTCATACTCAAACTCAGCCATGTTTGTTTTGAAGCGGGCAAGAAAAATGAAATAAAATACGAGAAATATTTGCTCCCATTCTATCTTGGCCCTCGTTAAGTTGCTAGTGAGTGAATTTAAGACTAAGCAAAACCATTTTATTCTCATATCTCTATTTATGCCTCCTGAGATCGAAGATCGGGTGGGGGGGGGGGGGGGGGGGGGTGGTGGGGGGGGGGGGGGGGGCATATTGTTTTTGTCCTTTCTGTCATTCTGTTATTCAATCTCAAACTTTAACCTTGCTAATAACTTTTGAACAGCAAGTGCTAGAGCTTTGATATTTCACATGAGTATTCTTTGTGTCAAGACCTTTCCGTGGGTACCAACATTTTTGACCCTGTGACCTGGACCTTGGTGTTTGACCTAAATTTAAAAAACTTCAACCTTGCTAATAACTGTTGAACAGTGAGTGTTATAGAGCTTTGATATTTTATATGAGTATTCCTTGTGACAAGGCCTTTCCTTGGGTACCAAAATATTTGACCATGTGACCTTCACCTTGGAGTTTGACCTACTTTTTGAAAACTTTAACCTAAGTTGCTAATAACATTTTGAACAGTAAATGCTAGAGCTTTGATATTTCACATTATTTAGTGTTTCTTGTGACAAGACCTTTCCGTGGGTACTAAACCTTTTGACCTTGGCATTTAATCTACTTTTAAAAAATTTACATTGGTCATAACTTCTAAATGGTAAATATTAGAGCTTTCATCTTGCACATGAGCATTCTTGTGACAAGATCTTTCTACTGGTACCAAGATATTTGTCTTTGTGACCTTGGCCATCTTTGGAATTGGCCATTATGGGGCATTTGTGTTTTACAAACACATCTTGTTTTTAAAACACAACTTTTCAGAAGGAATAAAAAGAAAAAATATCATGCAAACTGTTGTAAAATTCTTGATCATTCGATAAAGCAGTTATTGAATTTTGATTAGGTCAATTCATGATATATAGACCTGGTCAGTATCAAGGCCTCAGTCAACCAGTACCTGACCAAGTCCATACAGTCACTAGTAGACCTCATCAACAGTCAATAATTGTATAAAGTTGATGCAAGAGTGGCAGAAGGAGCTTCAGAATTCAATGACCAATTATGATTAAGAATAGAATTTTTTTTCTGATATCTTGACATTTCTTTTGTTAAAAAAAATATAGTGACTGAAGATGAAATACAGCAGGGGATTCTGAAGTCACCCGGGAATCCCGCAGAACACTGCCTTTGTTTTGTGAGGATTATTGAAGATATTTCCTACAATCTGGGTCACTCCAAAGCTTGGCGGTACATTGATATGTCTGGCAATACAATAAACCAGGAGGCACAGGAATTACTGGACAAACTTAGAGAGGACCGACTCCCACAATTCATCAGTAAAGACAAAATACAAAGGTAGTAAGATCTATTGTCTCCTCATTCAGCTTGTGAAAGTAAATGTATTGTTTATACTGCATACAAGGAAATTTTCATAATAATTATTAATTATATTAACAGCTTATTGATCATGTTATGATGAGAAAAAGTTCTTGGTATAATGACTTCAGGTTAGTAATAATCTTGTTAAAAGAACTTAGTTTTAATATCGCATTAATAAGTTAATAAAAACATAAATCTCAAAAATTCATGGGCTATGAATTGAGGGAATATTTAATCAAATCTATTGAGGAGCCGTTTAGGATTCACAGGATTTGATCATATGACCACCCCAGCCCTCGCCCTTTACTCCGTATTTCTCATAAAGTAAAGGGCAAGGGGTTCTGATTGTTTTTAGAAGGTGACTCAGGTGAGCGATATGGCCCATGGGTCTCTTGTTAGATACTAATTCATTATAACAAGATAACTAAATCATTGTAACAAAAGCATTTTCTCGTTATAATGAGATAACTTGTTATAACTATAGATCATTAACTTAGTCATTATGAAATACAAAGATGCTATCTCATAAAAACAGTCATGAATTTATTATTATGAGATCAATTTAAAAAAAAAATCTTATTTGAGACTATTAGACTTTTGTATATCTGTCATAGCTGAATGCCATCTGCATATAGTAGTTGGAATAAATGATTGTTTTTAACTTTTCTAATATGCAAATTGATCTTTTAAAATAGATGATAAAAATCTTGTGTGAAAAGGGCAAGAACTCTTTCAGGTCAGTGGTGAAGTGGAGTGATAGAGGAGGAATAAATCGGGAGGACCACAGGGATTATCTGGAGGAGTTTGCCGGTCAGTTTTACGAAGGCATCAAAAACCTGCTGGATAGATCGGTCTCCATGGAGAGTGAACTGTCAAAAGACAACTTGTACATCGAGGTACTGCCATGGAATCAGTCTACGTAATGATTAATATGCCGAGTAGATATCAAATTGTTAAAAGCAGCTTTGTCAAGAAGTACATGCAGTAGAATCAGTCCACATAATGATATTTATATTTCCAATGTTTCTGCCTCTTATATCTCTACAAATTGTAATATCATAGCCATTTCCCAATGAGTTTTAGTTGTGATCAATGCACAAATGAACCTTGATAAATACAGTACAACTATTTAATGACTGGAAATTCTGACAGAAATGAAAGAGGAATGTAAATATAAATTCTGAAAACATGTGAGAGCATGGACTAGCTGCAACGCTTCATGCTGGCATAATTCTATTCTGACGTGAAGTGCTGCAGTTCATACCTTCATGTATTTTCAGAAATGAAATGTATTTATAAAATTGATACAATCAGTTGTTGAAAGTAACATTGTCAGAAAGTACATGAATTTCATGTATCCCTCCAAGTCAGGAACCCTAACTTATTTTGATCTTTCTGTAGGTGTTACAGCACCTGACCATGGCTAAAGAACGATGTGCCATGTTTCATGGTCGACAGGAAATCCTGGACAAAATTGCCAGTTATTTGAGAGAGGGAAGCCCAGAACCTTTCACAATCTATGGCCCTTCTGGAAGTGGAAAAACCTCCATCATGGCTGAAGTTGCTAGAAGGGTACATTGCTATTCATTGTTGTTCTGTTACACAGATTTTCTTACATGTTTTTGCTCTGCTTGACCATAAGTTTATTTGAAAAATAAAAGAGAAGATTACAAGGTCATTGAAGGTGATACTAATACCTACTACACAGAAATCAAGTGCAAGTTTTTTTGGTGCTTCCTTTCTGCAGCTTTTGTTTTCTTTAAAATGATGATTATTATTATCATAAATCTTCTGGACATGAACAAATGCTAAAATTTAATGAATAGACTAATGTTCTGAAAATACACTGACATACATGTACATGTTTCAAGAAATGTTGATAAAGATTTCCTGGAAGTGACCATTTTCCTGCATTTTTGAGGCCACTTTGTATTACATGTATGCATATAAGAGGTTAGAAAAATGGAAACAAAGAAAGTGAAATGGCGTGATAATGTAGTTTTCAAACATGTCCATTTTGAGTGTTCTCCACCTACAATCATAATGTACAAGGAAAATCTCGGAACATCTTTCTCATCTGATCAAAATTTTTTTTAAATGATATCAAAAATCCAAATATAGCTTTGATTTTTCTTAACTTCTTTCAGGTGCCCTTTGAGTATCACAAAGACGCTGTGGTAGTCCTGCGGTTCCTGGGAACTTCTCCAGACAGCAGCAATCTACGTCGACTTCTTCGCAGCCTCTGCAGCCAGATTTTGTACAACACCACGGGGGATGCTGTCGATGTCCCAGAAGAGTTTGATGAATTGGTGATTTTGTTCCAGGGCCTGCTTGATGAGTACAGGTCAGACAGACCACTGGTCATTATTCTGGACTCCCTGGACCAGTTATCTGAAGACCATGCTGCATACAAACTCCGATGGTTGCCAAGGAAACTAAAACAAAATGTCCGCATTGTGTTGTCCTCTTACATAGAGACTTTGGAATTAGTGACAAATTTGAAAGTTCTGTTTAGCCCTAAGAGTTTCATCATTGTCCCAGTTTTAGGGGAAGAGTTAGGATTTCAGATTCTGAAGGTGTGGTTGGAAGGAAGCAACAGGACGCTAACTTCTGAACAGTTTGAAATTGTCCAAAAGGCTTTCCAGGTTTGTAGTCTCCCTCTGTTTGTAAAACTTGTCTTTGAAAATATTCTGATGTGGAAGTCGTACACCCCAGTAGATATGTGTATCCTAAAAACAACCCTTCAAGATAGTATATCCACATTATTTGCTCAGCTGGAGAATAAACATGGAAAGATGTTTGTAGAGAGGTCATTTGCTTATCTCACAGCCTCATCCTCAGGTCTCAGTGAACTGGAGTTGGAAGATGTCATGTCAATAGACGATGTACTGCTGACAGAAGTCTTCAAATTCCAGCTCCCTCCAATCAGGAGAATCCCATCACTACTCTGGGTCAGGTTAAAGTACGATGTTCAGAAGTATATTGTGGACAAAGAGGTAGACGAGACTCGGGTAACGTTTTGGTACCATAGGCAATTCATCGAAGCCAGTCAGGAGCGCTACCTGAAGGTCAAACGTTTTGCAGTGGAAATTCATTCCAACCTTGCAGATTACTTCCTGGGCACATGGTACAATGTGCCAAAGCCATTCAAATATACTCCAGAGCAAGCCAAAAAATATGGCATGTCCTCGCTTGATTCCGCAGCTGACAGAAAAATAGCCGCTCAACCAGTCAAATTTTTGTATACAGACAAGCAAGGAAAAGAACAAGTCCGATTCAACAAACGTAAATTGAACAAACTACCATTCCATTTAGCAAATTCAGACAGAGAGGCTGAACTCAAAGCTATTTGCTTATACAACTACCATTTCCTTTTTGCCAAAATCAAAGCTACCTCAGTCATACAAGTCCTTGGTGATTTTATTTATACCAACAGTACTATATCCAGTGCTTTAAAGAAAGTACTAAAGTCCTGTCAGTCTAGTCTCCAGAAGTACCCAGAATCCCTTGCATTTGAAGTGTCTGGACATATGTTGTCATACCTGACTGACAAGAAATCCAGTCCAGAGAAAATGTTGGTTACAGAGTGTTTGGAAGTATCAGATGATCAAAAGACCCCAGTCCCGTATGTGACCTGTTACCATGTTCCAAGTGAAGCAATGCTGTATAAGATTGAAAATCAAAAGTTGCCTTATGGTTGCACAAATACAGCAATATCTGATGATGGGAATCATCTTGTTGCTTTAGCTGAAAACAACCTGGTCTTTTTCTGGGATTTGACCATTGGAGAACTAGAATGTGAACTACAAGTGTTTAATCCAGATGAATGCAAGCTGAATATCATGGGCTTTGAAAGCTGTGAAAATGTGGTGTATTTCTCTTCAGCATATCAAAAGACAATGCATCCTTTCATCACGGTGAACACACAGACTTCAGAAATTAAGAAATCCCTGATTCTTGGGAAGAACTACCCCTCTGTAGGAATGGCTGATTCTCTCAAATATGCCTTGGTGGAGCAGAAGATATATAGCCTTCACAAAGGTCATTCTGCAGATGTGTTCTGCTCAGAGACGGGTCAGCATGTACACAACTTTGGTATTTTAGCTGATGACATGGTCATATCCCCTGACAAAAAACTGACAGTGTTCCATTTGAAATCCACAACTTTTGCTGCCTACAGTGTGAAGACTTTGGATGAGCTTCACAGATTCGAGGTGGCTGGACCTCCTCTTTCTTTCGTTTTCTCACCTACAACTCATGAAGCCTTTGTTTTGTTGAAAAATACAAGTCAAGTCCACATGATCAACATTAACAAGGACGATGGTACCGTGGGACATGTTCTCAGTGAAATCAAATCTCCAGATGGACAAAAAATTCAAGCTGCCATGATGTCTTCTAGTGGTAATTTCCTGGTTTTAAGGACAGAAGAAGGAATTCTCCTTTGGAATTACAAATCAAATAAACTTCACAAACGGTTCAGAATTCCAGATTCCATTAAACCTGAGCACCGTGTTTTAGATATGTTCAGCCATCTTCTTAATGATGACAAGACATTGGTCGTAGGATATGAAGGTCACATCATTGTGTGGGACGTAGCAAAGGGTAGCACCAGGGCATGTATAGAGGCCAGCAAGTCAGTGCTGAGTTTCTTAGAAGTTAACAATGCAAGGAATCTGGCATTTACCACCTCTAAAAGGAACAATGCAATCCAGGTGTGGAAACTGGATGCCATAGGAACAATTGACTCAAAGTTTCGGCCATTGACAATGAAGTCCAGTCCAAGATATATTGCTGTGTCAAAGACGGGTCAAACAGCAATACTAGGTGGATTTTCGGCCAATGATGTGTCCGTATTGGACTTGGTCAATGGTACAATCAGGACACAAATTTCAGAATCTTTTGACACCATGCGACCAGTGGTGACACCAGATGGAGCTCATGCTGTTCTACGAGAGTATCTTTCAAATAATGCAATCAGGATATGGAATACAGAAACTGGAAACATGGTGTGTTCACTTCCTGTTAGCAGTTTGGCTTTGAAACACTACAAATGTTCCAATACCCGCATGTTGGTGAAATGCCTAAATGACAACTCGAGTTCTGAATATAGTTTCTGGGACATCAAATCAGGAAAGAATCTACACACATTTCATGTTGACTATGTTGATATTGGGGAAGTCATTCTTGAGATGACGCACTGTGATGAGGAAATTTTGATTTCTAGAAACCAGAAAGGTGAAGATGTAGGGACTTGTGATCTGTTGCTTGTAAATATTTATACTTTGGAGGAACTTGTTATCGTGAAGGGTGTTCACGCCTCCAGGATACAGCGTCTTGGAGAAGGTGGATACTTATTTCTCTTAGAGCTGGTGGACAGCCAGTTGCAATATCTTGCCATCTTGGACACAAAGGCCAAAAAAGTGATTAAAAAAGAGAAGGTTGACCCTATGCCTAATTCCTATCTGAGTGTAGATGGTGCTGGTTGCTATGGAATCGACAAGCTTTTGAATCTGTATGACTTGAATTCCTTGAAACATGTTTATCAGTTTGATGTTGAGGAAGCAGACGTTATGTTAAAGAATGTCAAAACCAGAGCTACAGCACCCAAAGTGATGCCGAATGGACGGACTGCGGTGTGGTTAAATGTACGGGGAGGATTACTGAAAGTGGGAAGTATCAAGGAGAGAAAAGTTCAGAGTGTGTTTCCAGTACATAGCATCCCCATCAGCTTAGATGTGTCTTCTCAGGGGTTAATCATTGTAGGATGTGAGGATGGAAGAATCATGCTGCTGCAGGTGCCAGACTACTCAACAGAATCCAAACACAGGATCACTATGATGATTCATGATATTTCACAGAGATTAAGTCTCCTCTCTAAGGGCATGTACTCGGGACTAGGTAAAAATAGTAACCAGAGAAAAGAACATGGAAGTAAGACATCTAGTGTGTGCGTGGTTGTGTAGTATAGACTTGAGTCTATTATGGCATGTGATCAATTTTGTTGTTACCAATATCAGTATGGCAAGGTTCCTTTTTTGATCATCATACTTTGTACAGTAAAACACAGTTACAGTGAATATGCTTGTAACAAATTCACACTTACAGCAAAGTTCTTTTCATTATACCCCCTTCAAAGAAGAGGGGCATATTGCTCTGCACCCATCGGTTGGTAGACCACATGTTGTCTGCTCAATATCTTGAGAACCATTCACTTGATCGTAATGATATTTGATTTGTGGGTTAGTTGTGAGAAGAAGACGCTTTTTTATTTTGAGGTCACATAATGACGTAAAGGGCGAGGGGTACCGATTGATGTTCCACTCTGGACATAAGTATTTTCTGCTCAATTTATGTTGAATTGTTTTGGCACTACTATCAATTATATAAAACATGTGTATAACCCTTTTAATTTTGCCCCATGGGGGCATACACATTTCTATAACATTTCTTGTTCCCTTTTATCTTTAAAAAACATAATTTTAAACTCATTTAATATAACAAATTACATTTATAAGAAATCAGAATTGTTTGTCCCCAGTCGCTACAAGCCCAGCTTATATACATTGTATTTAATGGCGATAGGGTCTGTTGAAGATTTCACTCCACTGGTTTTATGCCTCAGGAAAATGGAGGATGCAAAGTGTTTTTTATCCATGATATTATATTCAATTATTTGATTGATATGTGTAATGTACATTGTACACAATTCCATATTTAAAAAAAAAAATTAACTCTATGTCACAGATGTAATACTGCCCAATGTTAATGAAAAGTGAAGAAAACGAACAGTGACCAATCTCATAACTCGATCAATCCTATAAACAATACAAAATAGAGAGTTGTGCAAACAAGGACCCCTGGATATACCAGAGATTATTTACATGTATTTATACACTTTGTTTCATTTCATATACAGTTTGGTAATCGTTGCACTTGCGAGAAATACCATGGTATGCAGAATGCCATGATCATGATAAGGGCTCCGCAGAGTGCTCTTCCAATGACCATGACCATTTACTGGTAACACCAATGGTAACCAGATCTTTATGCAAGGTTTCATTGCTGGTAAAAATTGATTGATTCATTGGTTGTATAAGAAATGATTTCAAAGTTCTATTTGGTGTGATAGAATTTGGTTTTGAGTTATTAATATATTTTGTCTTTGATGGTGAAAGAGGCATTAGCTGCCAGTCCTGTTTACCAGTTATTACCAAAAATGACAAAAACATCTTTACAGTGCATAAAAATCACCGCTGACATGTTAACATTCATGCATATTTTAAATCGAGGCAGACTACTGACAAACAAGTTGATGATACAGGGGTTTCAACAGTCTCGTTTAAAGTCAGCATTTCCCAAAATTCTATGGTCATTATAATGATCTAGTTTGCCAATACAACCTGTACATCTGACATTATTCATACCGATTGTTAGGCCGTTTTTAGCACACTGATTTTGACTACGGATAACTGTTTACCTGCATGATCAAGACATAGGGCTCATGGTGGGTGTGACCGGTCGACAGGGGATGCTTACTCCTCCTAGGCACCTGATCCCACCTCTGGTATATCCGTGTTTGTCCAGCTCTCTATTTTGTATTACTTATAGAAGTTATGAGATTGATCACTGTTCATTATCTTCACCTTTTTAGGAGTTATGAGATTGATCACTGTTCGTTATCTTCACCTTTATAGGAGTTATGAGATTGATCACTGTTCGTTATCTTCACCTTTATAGGAGTTATGAGATTGATCACTGTTCGTTATCTTCACCTTTCATACATCTTGTTATCTTTTGTTGTGATTTTGTGTTTACATAGAAACAATTAAATGATAGTATAGAATACGTGCAATATATTGTAGAGAATTTTATTTACTCTGAGATTTTTTTTTTAATTAATGAATGTTCATTTAACTGTTATTTATTGTATGTATTTATATTTATTTTATTTGTTTAGTGTATTACGGTAATATTATATAATGCACTATAAAATCTATCATTCCTATTGATATCAGAGATATTTCCCTTTCATTGTATTTGATGGTTCTCCCATGGGGGTCAAGAAACTAATGATAGAAACTAACAAAGTTTGTCAATGGTTAAAACTCATTTATTTTCAGATTTCACATAGCGTCATAGCAAATCTCATGGAAGTTGGATATTAATACTTGCATAACGTCAATACAATTAGTTATTTCAGCCACACCTCCAAGTACCAAATGTTTGGTTGGTTTTGGATTTTTCTGAGGTCCGGCCATCAGCACACCTCTTAATTCCTTGGGTAGATACCAGTCTTTGCCTCCTGTCTTATTCATTTTAGTCCCTATGGTAGTCATTTCTAGTCTGAATGTATAGTGTCCATTCTCAGGTCTTGTTCACGGGCACTGGAAGTTCCTTTTTTATACATGCACATAATATATATTTACATTAACTTCCAGTGCCTGTGGTTTTGTTAAAAACGTGTACGATGTAAGACATATGTCGTCTTTAATTGGATCGACAGCATTTTGGACCTTGCATTTATATTGATGAATGAAGTCTGTGTTAGCACATTATCTTGTTTTACATTTGTTAATCAACTTATTTATAAAACTTTTCCCTGTTAAATGTTACAGTAATAAATTTGTTAAAAGTTCTTATCTTATTTTATTTCTGCACTTTGGCAAGGCCTTGCTTGTACGAGATCTTAAACTGTCATCATCAGAGTTCTAAATCAAAATAATAATTGCTGATATATAGTCAAACTGGTAACATATTAAAGCAAAGTACATCACATAGTTCATGGGAAAAATGAAGTACAAAGCCAATTTAGGATTTTGAGAAATTTCATTTTTGTTTACTTTGATCTTTTACAAAATCTTGTATACAAAGAATTTCAAAATTTATCACTTAGTGACTTTAATGGTTTTTCATCAGGCATGTAGATTCTAGCAGTCATATCGAGTAATGCAGTAGGCTGTGGCGTCATAGCTTGCCTTGATATGTAAGCAATTAGAACTCCTCGAATGTCTTGCACACTTGACACAACTGGAACTCCTCGAATGTCTCGCAAAATCAACATAGATCTCTGATGTGATTACGATGGCATCCATAAGGGAATTTGATGCAATGTAATTTATGACGTATGTAACGTAATGCAGTATAGGCTGTGACATAGTTAACAATGCATAAATTTCTCTGATGAATGCCATCATATTACACCCGAGATCTATGTCGAGTGGGCGAGACATTTGAGTTCTGATTGGATGTCGAGTGCATGAGACATTCTAGGAGTTCCGATTGAGTACATAAGTCCTCGAAGCTTGCGCTAAGTAGTGCAGTAGGCTGTGACGTCAAAGCACTCAGAAGGCCTCGGGTACTAGGCTAGTTACGTACTAATTCTGCAAACTTCAGCAGATTCTGGTACCCTACATCTCAATCTCTACCCAGAGTTGTCGTTCCTTGCTCTCACATACACCTGTCAACGTCTCAAGGGTTTTACAAGATTTTTGTAAACTGGAACGTATGCTCAAATAAAGTATGGTTTCGACTTCAGTTACAAATGACAAGAAGCATTGATTTGGGTTGAAATGCGGATATTGAGTTGTTCGATTGCACCAGGCCTACACATAGGTACATGAAGAATGCACAGTAATGGGAAAAACTACAAAAAGTTGCTTGTCCTACATTTTCCCGATATTTTATAAATTAGTTTTTAGCTTTATTAGCTTTAAAAAAAAAAGTGGATTTACATGTGGAACAACATTGCTTATTTTGAGATGCTGACAGAGGTATATACGTGAGTGTAAGGAACGATAACTCTGGGTAGAGATTGCCTACATCTGACGATATGTAGCTTTGCCTAACAATGCCATTCTCTTCCTCAGTTATCAGTCCTTTCCCTTATATAGGAATATGCTGTCTGCTCAGTATCTTGAGAACCCTTTGCTTGACAGACATCAAACTTAGTACACTGGTAAATCTTTAGGAGAAGATGACCACTCTTGATTTTGAGGTCACATGCTCAAAGGTTAAGGGTCAAACTGGACATAGGAATATACTGTCGGGTCAATATCTTGAGAACCCTTTGCTTGACAGATATCAAACTGGGTACATTGGTATATCTTTAAGAGAAGATGATCCCTCTTCATTTTGAGGTCACATGCTAAAAGGTCAAGGGTAAAACTGGACATAGGAATATCCTGTCTGCTTAAAATCTTGATAACCCTTTGCTTGACAGACATCAAACTTGGTACATCTTCAGGAGAAGATGACACCTATAGATTTTGAGGTAACATGGTCAAAGGTCAACTTACCGAGGCTGTTATGGGTAAACAGCAGTTTCATCCAAAAGTGTGTGTGGCTTTTCTCTGAAAGTGTTCGTTTCAACTACATATATTTTAAACTATTAAAAATGTCCGTTATGCATATACACCATGATATATATATATATATATATATATATATATATATCGTCGATTCTCTGGACGGAATTCTCTTTGCAAAAATTATTTAAGAAGCACTTCGTGTTTAAGATTTATAAGGGGGACTGATTACACTGTCGTAGTGTGCAGAAAATGACAAGATTGCATGAGATATCATTATAGGACCTGATAATGGACGTATGACTGTCAACATTTTTCATGCATAGTTAGAAGTTTACTTTACAGAGTTAATTAGCTCTCTGAGAAAATATTGGGACAGATCAGAGATCTACAGTTCTGCAGCTAGGAGAGAGCAAGAGAGTGGAAGGAGGAAGGGTTACTCTCTCTCTCTCTCTCTCTCTCTCTCTGTGTGTGTGTGTGTGTGACCAGTCATACGTTCTCAAAACTTACTGCTTTCCACGGTGTAGATCCCGCGATCAAATTTACTAGTATTCTCTCTTTCTATTTTTACTTCTTTCTCTCATAGTATTTTAATCCAGTTTTTTGTTAAAACTTGAAGAAGACGTTTCTCAATCTAAAAAAAAAAAAAGAAGAAGAAGAAAGAAACTGGAAGTACCTGTCAACATACTTGGGAGTGTAAAACAGTTCTTGTAAAAAAGAAATCGCCAACATCAATGCAGGGGGAAAAAAGGGGGGGGGGGCACACATGATTTAGTTGCCGAGCACCTGTCGTGAATCAATGCAAGTGTCATATATATTGTAATTATAAAATTTACTAGGCGGGTGTAAATGCAAAAACTACAATATGACAAAATGTAATCCCTGTATTTACGCCCACCCATGCAACGGCTAATTAAAAATTTCAGCATGACCCAAATGGGAAGAGAGTCATTATCTAATATTGAAATGAACTAATCTTAGACGCAAGCAGTCTAGGGATTCTTAGACGCACTAATGAGTTAAAAAACAAGATGTGTTTGTATTGTGAACATATCATAGATGACAGGTAAATAACGATTTGAGATGGAACATATACATGTATATTAGGGGATCTCCCTGTTGCTTGCGAGAGAGCGTTTTAAGTTTTAACCATGCAGGCTTCTTAACCACCCCCCCCCCCCCCCCCCCCCCCCCCCCCCCCACACACACACCTGTTTAACGGACAGCAACGCAACCACACTTAATATTCGCTATTTTCTAAAAATAGGGTGCTATGTAGTTCAACTGTGATTTAAAAAAACAAAATAATTAAAAAAAAAAAAAAAAACATCTTTAAAAGCACTATGACAAGCTTGCCGGAATAACAAAGCTTATCGTATCAACTTTAATAATTAGAATTCACTCTTCAATAAAGGAGGTATGGAAAGTGTTCACGTCAACAGCGAAACAAAACACATGTATAACATGACAACTGACCAGAACTGTCAATTGCTCTAGCTGTATTTATTTTTTACTGTATCAGGATAATTGTCACTGTCAGAAATATCGATGACACAAATTGGACGGTAAGACTCGACTTGTCTCAATGCATATACATGGTACACTAAGCACAGGGGCTCGTCACGAATTGACCCTCTCTATTCTATATTTGAATAGACGATGTCAAATTCTAATAAGACAAATATTTCGTGACGAGCCCCTGTGCACTAAGTGACAAAAACTAGAGAAAAGAGCTAATTAATTTAACAGATTGGGAGATATTCTCGCTAAAACGCGATTATCCCTCTCTAGCGAGAATAAATATATCGCGTACAACAGAGAAAAACACCCACGGAGTACATCTTTTCGTGATTCACGTGAAAAGAAGAAAAAGTGCTAAAATGTTTGATACTTCTGCAAATATATGAATCAAAACAAAAACACTCACGATGTGTATTGGATTTCAGACTGCTTCCCTCTTACGCAACAACTTTGATATGCAATTTCATTACTATGTTGTCAATTTCATAGAAACAATTCGCATCATGTTGAGTGTGTGTCGCACTTATTCAGCGTTGCACGTGATTTGCCATTATCTTCAATAAAGACACCAAAACTCCTGTTTATGGTAATGTTTATTTCTCGCTAAAGAGGGATAATCGTGTTTTAGCGAGAATATCTCGCTATAGGGGAAGTGTTCCCAACCTGTTTCATGCCCAAAACGCACTTACAAATTCATTACCAATCCAGATAACGATGTAATCATCATCACAAGTTGTTGTTAAAAATTACATAGCTGTGAAAGCAAGGCAACTCTTACTCCATTTTTTATCTCTCTCTAAGTGTACAGGTGTTATTGTTAGGACGAAATGAAGGATTTGATAGGTCAGTTTGAAATTTTATCAATAAAGTCAATAAAATTCACTTGATTGACCAAGCCATGAGCTATGCGTTAGCATATAGCTCATAGTGTTGGCTATGCTAACGCATAGCTGATGGCTTGGTCAATCAAGTGAATTTTATTGACTTTATTGATAAAATTTCAAACTCCTGTGGTAGCAGCTAGTGTACCAGATTTGTAGGTTCATCAAAGAATTGATTTTAATGAAATTGGTCTTTAATATTCATATGTTGACTTCCTTTGATAGGAAAAGAGAAACTACCCATGGTATAATGGACCACACCAGAATTTGAACCCCAGACTCCTGAATTTCTTCATTTAATCTCTTCAGGTACTGTACAACAGATCAGCTACTTGTTCATGGAGAGAATCAGTTGGACCACACTACATTTCATTACATATAGATTTTCCCTGCATAATTAACTACATTCATATTAATCTATCTTGACATTCAAGAGCATTCTAAGATGAAGAGAGATGTCAATTTTTTTTGTTTTGATATAAATAAAACATAAATGCAAAAAACACAAACAATAACAATAAAGTTCAGGGGATATAGGTCCTGGAATTTAGGGGTCTTGGCATGACAAGTAACTCCCAGCTACCCATTCTTTTTTCCTGTTACTAATTAAATGATTAGAAACAAACTAATTCAGTATGCCTTTATTGGTGATTTGTAGGCTGCAATGTCAGACAAACTGAAGAAGAGCATCCTCCTGGGCTGTATGAATCATCTCCCCACCCTGAATTCAAGAGTCGTCCGGATCTTCATCAGTTCTACATTTACAGGTACTCTGGGTTCAGTGGTAAATGCATATAAGTACATATTACCATAAAATCACAAGTTTTTATGACTGTCTTATATTGTAGATTAGACATGATTACTTTTAAATATCGCAAAATGACTCTCAGATGTCATAATGCAATAACATGAATTCTCTAGTGGACTGTTAAACAAGAGATTTAACAATGATTTAGCAATATAAAAGTAAAAGGGGGTAAATTTATTTCACAAGTGGAGGTACTCGTTAAATATGCAATAATAAATTCTTCGCATATATTTACAAATCTACAGTATTTAGTTGGTTCCCTGATACAAATATACCCTGGAAATTCAAATCCTTAATGAGATGGAGAAAATTGATTGAATAAAGAAAAGGAATTCTTGACCATGAAAACAGGCTTACAATTTGTTCTCAACCCACGATAATTTTCAGTCTATGAAAAAAAGTGACTATAATAGGATTTATTTTCTTATACCTTTGTCAGCAATGATCTGTGGGGAAAAAACTCAGTTAGGAGAACCTTTTTCAGACTTCATTCCATGATAAACATTTCTCAGATAGATTAAGAAAGAGAGAGAGGGGGGGGGGGGGGGGGGGGGGGCATAGGTTTTGAACTAGTCAAGATATTGAGTTCAAATTTAGTAAATTGAAAGGTCAAGGTTAAGGTTGATAAAGGTGAAGGTCAAAGCTTCCACAGTAAGGTTTCAACATGGTTGTAATATAGCACTTCACACACATACATCTTGTTTTCTTTATATAACTTCATATTATTTTAAATGGTTTATCATTATCAGGTTGGTTAAACTTATTTTATAATATTGACCATGAATCACATATTCATAGTGAGTTGACATTTACGAGAATGTATGATAAGTTCAGGGATGGTACCAAAAAATCACATGATGTTGATTATTTATTATAGACACCAGAGAAGAAAGAAATATTCTTATTGAAGAAGTCTATCCCAAACTTCAGTCCTATTGCAAACAGAATTATGGGTTGGAATTTCAGGTAATCAAAGGGTGGTTCTATTCTTACAAAGCCACAGTTGGTGAAAAAAAATGGTGAAATTTTAATCCTTTTAATGATATGATAATTAAAGCCATTGTTAAAAAAGTTGTTGTTTTGCTTGAGTAAGGGAAATTCCACGAGTTGGTTTCATTAAAGCCAATCAAAATGTTTTTAAAGATTGTCTAACATTAAAACCAAAATATATAACGGGTATTTTCTGTGGGTGGAAATTTTTGTAATTTGATCCTTAAAAGGTAGCTATTCATATTTTACATTTCCAATTTCTGTCGTTGCCTTATACCCATATACTGCATACTGCATTCGTACTTATTTTAGTGTATTATAAACGTTCGGCATAGTCAGAGCTGTTGCACTATTTAGCATAATCATGATTAGCATTGCTTCAATATGTTAAAATGGATTAATAGTAGACTTTTATATTTTAGCACATCTATAAATTAGAGCTTTTGCTTCACCACCAAAGCCGCTAAAATTTGAATCCTGCTAAAATAAGTCCACATACAGTATACCTATATGTATATATGTAAGACTCTAAAGTGCGATGGTTGCTCCAAAGTGCGATGGTCTGCGCCAAAGTGTGATGGTTTGTTAATGTTACGGACTCCAAAGTGCGATGGTCATGTCAAAGTCCGATGGTGCGGGATTCAGTAACATTTGTGATGTCACGTCATTCTTAACATCTTTCAAAATAAAACCGAAGAAATGCAACGTCAGATTGCACTACAAAGGTTCATTCTGCTGCAGTACTGACACCCACTTCTTCAGATATATTGGAGGAAGGCATGGGTGATTAAGATTGACATGGGCGACAGCAATGACAAGGTTAACATTGTTGAGGATTGTGAGAACGACAAAGTACATTTGTTGTCGAACTATCTCCTTCGCCCAAACATTCTTTAATTCATGTGATGTACACATAAATTCCTGGGGGTATGTTATAATGCAAAACATTCTATACGATTTCACGTTGGAAAATTTTGTGTTTAATAACGTGACAACTAAATGGTAAAGGAATAAGTTCTTATTCTTATATTTTGTGCACGGATTTTGCACGGATTTTTTGTTGAAACAACACACAGTTGGTACAGTCTATACCAAAACACTGTGTCATTTACAAACCAACGGTCTTTGGCATGACACTCCATCACACTTTGGCGCATTAGTATGCACCATTGGACTTTGTCATGTCGACATCATCGCATTATGGTGCATTTGCCTCACACCATCGCACTTTGGCGCATGACCATCACACTTTGGAGTCCCATCGCACTTTAGAGTCCTACATGCACACACACACACACATATATATACATATATATATATACACATGTATATATAATTTTATATATATATATATATATATATATATATATATATATATCAATCAATAGTAATTTTTGTGGATTTTTTGTTATCTGCAAAATTCAAAACCAAACTACTTGGTGCTGAATTCTCAGGGTTGTATGTTACAGGTGGTGGACATGAGATGGGGAGTTCCTGAGGAGGCCTCAGATGACCACTCCACTTCTGCCCTTTGTCTCGCCGAGGTCCTCAACTGTCAGAAGCTATCCACAGGGCCAAATTTTGTAGTAAGAAAGACAGAAAATTAAAATCACGGTCAATCTGCTTGTAATTACTGAAGGCCGGAAAATAAATTCACGGTCAATCTGCGTGTAACTACTCAGTCAATTTGCTCTCAACTACACTCTTCGATAACAGAGAAAGAAAATTAAACTCCTAGTCAGTCATAACTACCCTTTAGATGATGACAATTAATAGAAAAAACAGGAAATAGCTGTAAATGTATTTTGTCTTTAAGCATACTGCTTATATATTCTGATAAATGATAAAAGTCAGTTGTCAAAATTTCTATAATTTTCCCCCCAGACCTTTCTTAACCAGCGTCATGGATACAGAGCTCTTCAGTCAGTGATTGCACAGAAAGAGTTCACTCAGTTGATGGAGAGTCTGAGATCAATGGGAGAGGATTTGTCATCATTCGATGTCTGGTACAAGGAGGATGAAAACTCCATTCCTCCAGTTTTTGTCCTCCAGCAGATAAGCAGTGTCATATCAGATTACAAACTAAAGGTAACTGTCTATCTAACAGGAATGTGTGAGAAGAAGGAATGGGAGAGAGAGAAAGAAGAGATAAGGGGAAGAAGGACGGAGATATTGTTAATGTTAAGTTCAAGAGTTGTCTTTCTTTGTGTTCACGTTCACCTGTTCGTGTGGCAAATCGGACTTTGTGTTACACAATTATCGGGTAGGAGTTTGTGCTGTGACGGGTGAAAATATCTTGTCTTGTTCTGCAAAATTCTTCAAAACAGACTTATTGGTCTTGTGCATTACATTGTTAACTAAAACAGATTTATGAATGTGACGTTTTAGATGTGTAGTGGTCAGCCGGGTTCGATCGCCGGTGGCCAGATAGCTCAGTTGGTAGAGCACCTGACTAGAGATTCAGGGGGCCCGGGTTCGAATCCCAGTCTGGTCCATTGCATTTTCTCCCTTCCTGTTACATTTGGTGCCGTAGACCAGCCCCTGGAACTGACAGGTGAAAATGCCTGCCAGGGGATAAAGATCCTGGGTTGATGTCTTCAGGTGTGAAGACATTTAAGGAGGGAGGAATGTAGCGGTCAGCCGGGTTCAATCGCCGGTGGCCAGATAGCTCAGTTGGTAGAGCACCTGACTAGAGATTCAGGGGGCCCGGGTTCGAATCCTGGTCTGGTCCGTTGCATTTTCTCCCTTCCTGTTACAGATGCATTAGAAAATTTGTATCCTATACTCAAAACAAAAATGTCAGTTGATTGTTATATCAATTCAATTGATTTTTTGTCAAGGAAATAAATAGCTTGGATTAGATTTTCAAGAAAAGGATGATTGTTTTCTTTGGAATATCCCAGTGAGTGTCCCAGAAGAACTATTGGGATACCCCCAGTGAGTTTCCCTGGATAACTATTGGGATACCCCCAGCATTGTTCCTGAAGAACTATTGGAATATCCCCAGTGAGTTTTCCTGGAGAACTATTGGGATACCCCCAGTGAGTTTCCCTGGAGAACTATTGGGATACCCCCATTGAGTGTCTCTGGAGAATTATTGGGATACCCCCAGTGAGTTTTCCTGGAGAACTATTGGGATACCCCCAGTGAGTTTCCCTGGAGAACTATTGGGATACCCCCAGTGAGTTTCCCTGGAGAACTGTTGGGATAATGACTGAAGCAGCATTATTGGTCTCTATACATTTCGGATTTTCCAAGAAACTATTAAATAACTCTGCATGATTTAAACTTGCATGGATGAGTGATCATTGTACACTGGATGGGAGGAAAATATATCGCAGAGTTAATTTCTGTTATATTCTCAGTATTATAGATCCACAAATTCAAAAATTTGTGAAAATATTGTCATCATAATTAATTACTCTTCCTTCAATATTCAACACATTTTTCATGTTACAAAATTAAATTAAAATGTAATCGTTATATATAGTGATTGTAATCATACAGTACTGGTGTGCAAATTCAAATTATCAAACAGAATAATTGATTGTTGTGGTGTCTGATTTACATATGGTTTTAAACATGAACTATTGTTTTTGTGGGTATATATATATATATATATATATATAACTTTTACCATTAAAACATTGAAAAGCTATGAAAATAATTGGGCTGCCACAAAACCAGTCTACAGTATTCAGACAATCAGTTTAGCTTTAATGTTTAAATTCCTTATGTTGTACAATGCTCTTGATGAATTATTATGTTACATAGGACCCTGAAGCAGTAAAGAAGTGGGAGAGAGTGGCTGAGGAAATGCGGGATAAATTTAAGCGGGCGAGTCAACATTCTCATGCTGAAGGGAAGATGACAGAAGAGGACAAACACAAGTACTTCATGTCAGGTATACAAGTTACAACCAGAACTAAAGGCTGTGATCTGAAGCTGTTTGACATTGTTTGTATGGTTGATATTATTACCTAATTTATATACATGTACATCTGTGCATGTTCAACTATTTCTCCAGAATTAATGGCTGCAATGTTCATGCAGTTATAGTTAGACTTAATGGCCCATTGTTTCTCAATCTTCCTGTTCTGCTACAAGTAAGAACCTCAGTTAACATCTCTATGCTCCTGATTTACTGCATGCAGCACTGTTTTTTAAAACAGGTATATGAAAACATAAAATACCGTATACAGGGAAATGAATTGCTTCCATTTTATTTTCGCCCTTTTTGCTGTCATTGTCAGTGACTAAGCAAAAGAAGTATCACATTGGTACCTCTAACTAGTACTCTTCCAGAGTTTAGTGTGGCATATTGATTCGGCTTAAATTAGTGAAATTATTATATATTATTGATATTATATAGATAGTGTTATATGTTATATGATAATGTACACAGTGTAATCATTATAGACCTCTTCTTCATACTGAATATACAGTATCCAATTTCAAACTTAACACAATTGATGTGTTCCTTGTATGAATACTGGCCCAAATGAAGCAGGTTATAATACGTACTAGAATAGAACCCATGCAGTGTGCGAAACTAACTTTAAAGTCCTATAGACATTCGGTCCATAGTCATTTTATTTCCTATAGACCACAACAAATTCCTATAGACCGAAATTTATCATGCAATATTCATTGTTATTTAAAAATAAATAGACACAAATTCGGTTTGGTAATTTGTTCATAGTTTAATTATATTCTTTTTCAATTTCATGCACGTCAAGCTTTAATATTTGAATTAGAATTTCGTTTCCTTTTTCATTTCGTTCCAGCTCAGTTTCACTGCTTGATTCTTCATCTAAGTCACATTTACTACGTTTCATTTTCTCATGATTTTCTGCGACTTTAGCCTCGCTGGAACTTGCTGTACTGACCGCTTTCTGTTTGATTCAAGTGCGTGCACCTTACACATATTTTTAAAACCGTTCAAAAAGGACATTCCGAATTTGCACGAAAATGGCGTACATTGAATTGAATTATCAAATTGACCCCCCCCCCCCCCCCCCCTGTTGAAAATGGAATAATCTGATTCGAATGATTTGTAATTACATTGTGGAACATTTTATTACAGCTAAGTGGTGAACAGAAACATCAGCATACTATATATAAACTGGTCCAACTTCTCATATATGTTTAATAAGCGGCGGGGAACCAGTTTTTTACTCAGAATTCCTATAGACAAGTTGGTCTATAGCTATTTTGATCGTTATAGACCAACTCGATTTTCTATAGACATTGCCTATCAGTCCATGGTTAATTTCGCACACTGCTATGATAAACAGAAAATCAAAAGGCGAGAGGTCAAGGCTAAGGTCATAAAGGGTTGCTTCTTTATTAGGCGCAAATGAATATTGACTCTGGACTAAGGTATTATTAAACCAGAATCTAGCTATATAACCCACTTTTTGTGTCTTGAAGTTCAAGGTCATAAGGAGGATCCATTTGGTAGGAATTGATGGGAATTTGTATGTGGATTTACGTTTGAAAACTGTATGTCAAATACATGTACTTCCAGATTATATAAGCAAAATGCATTTGTAAATGATCAGGAATTTTGATGCTCTCCGATTAGTCCAGGTGATCATTTATAGTGTGTACCTCAAAGTGAGTTCATCTGAATTATTTATTTGGGATTACCCTCTTTACCAATAATAAATTTGAGGATGTTTTTATTGACCAATCAAATTGTGTGTTTCAAAGCATGTGTCCGTAAATCAAATTCAATGCCGTTAATGGCTTCACCAAAAAATTACTGTCAAATCACTAATAAACTACAAATTGAATGTAAAAAATTGAGAATACATTTTATTACTATTATAGTTTCTAGATTCTGATAGTTGAAATATTGTTATAATGCACATGTTTTTTATTTATAATGAAGGAATAAAAGAATTAAATTAATATTATGCAAACTGTTGTAAATTAAATTCCTGATCATTTAATGAAGCAGTTATTGAATTTTTAATTAGGTCCATTCATGATATATAGACCTGGTCAATATCAAGGCCTCAGTCAACCAGTACGTGACCAAGTCCATACAGTCACAAGTAGACCTCATCAACAGTCAATAATTGTATAAAGTTGATGCAAGAGTGGCAGAAGGAGCTCTAGAATTCCTTCATTGACCAATTATGATTAAGAATAGAATTTTTTTTCTGATATCTTGATATTTTTTTTGTTTAAAAAAATATAGTGACTGAAGATGAAATACAGCAGGGGATTCTGAAGTCACCTGGGAATCCCGCAGAACACTGCCTTTGTTTTGTGAGGATTATTGAGGATATTTCCTACAATCTGGGTCACTCCAAAGCTTGGCGGTACATTGATATGTCTGGTAATACAATAAACCAGGAGGCACAGGAATTACTGGGACAAACTTAGAGAGGACCGACTCCCACAATTCATCAGTAAAGACAAAATGCAAAGGTAGTAAGATATATTGTCTCTTTATTCAGCTTGTGAAAGTAAATGTATTGTTTATACTGCATACAAGGAAATTTTCATAATTAATTATATTAACAGCTTATTGATCATGTTATGATGAGAAAATGTTCTTGGTATAATGACTTCAGGTTAGTAATAATCTTGTTAAAAGAACTTAGTTTATCTCATTAATAAGTTGATAAAAACATAAATCTCATAAATTCATGGGCTATGAAGTGAGGCAATATTTGATCAAATCTATTGAGAAGCCGTTTATGGGTTCTGATTGTTTTTAGAAGGTGACTCAGGTGAGCGATATGGCCCATGGGTCTCTTGTTAGATACTAATACACCAGTTTTGAGATACAAACTCTTCTGTGTAGGAGGTGAATTTAGTGGAACTTTGAATGCCTAAGTGGGACAGAGTGGACCTGCAGTCAACGAGGAAGATGATGAAATGTATTAAAAACGGCTTCTCTCTAAATACGTAAATGTGGGAAATACAAAATACTGTCGAAATAAATGTTTTCTAAAGTGGAAACATGAAAACAATGTCATATTTGCAAGTAATATCTTAGATATGGTACTTTTGACCAGCAAAATAACGTAAAATGATAACAATTCTATGTATTTAATTACTCCTTAAATACTTATCACTTACTTAGTTTGTGTATCAGTTGAATTCGGGGGATCAAACAGCGTATGAGAGACTTACTGAGTACATTCACTTACACAGTGATGCATATTTGTCCCACTCCCGCATGTAAACAAATTGTTTCGCGTCTCACTATGTACGAGAGTTCGCCAAAGGGAAATAACTCGGACGTATCTCGAAACCGGCGTATTCATTATAAGAAGATAACTAAATCATTATAACAAAAACATTTTTCTCATTATAATGAGATAACTTGTTATAACTAGATCATTAACTTGGTCATTATGAAATACAAAGATGCTACAATGTATCATAAAAACTAAGTGATGAATTTATTATTATGAGATCAATTTAAAAATCTTATTTGAGACTATTAGACTTTTGTATTTCTGTCATAGCTGAATGCCATCTGCATATAGTAGTTGGAATAAATGATTTTTTTTTAACTTTTCTAATAATGCAAATTGATCTTTTAAAATAGATGATAAAAATCTTGTGTGAAAAGGGCAAGAACTCTTTCAGATCGGTGGTGAAGTGGAGTGATAGAGGAGGAATAAATCGGGAGGACCACAGGGATTATCTGGAGGAGTTTGCCGGTCAGTTTTACGAAGGCATCAAAATCCTGCTGGATAGATCGGTCTCCATGGAGAGTGAACTGTCAAAAGACAACTTGTACATCGAGGTACTGCCGTGGAATCAGTCTACGTAATGATTAATATGCCGAGTAGATATCAAATTGTTAAAAGTAGCATTGTCAAAAAAGTACATTTGTACATGCGTTAGGATCAGTCCACATAATGATATTTATATTTCCAATGTTTCTGCCTCATATCTCTACAAATTATAATACATGTATCATAGTCATTTCCTCATGAATGCACTGCAGTTGTGAACAATGCACAAATGAATGTTGATAAATATACAGTGCTCCCAAGATATAATGCCAAGTTTTGTACAAGACGAATTTGGGCAATAAAGCGGAGGTGGCAATATAACGAATTCACCATTATGGATAATTCACTGAGCAGTCAAAAGAAATTTAGTACTGTAAAGTTATTTGGACTCCATTCTGTATAAACACTTAGATTATTTTGAGTTTAATTCTCCAATCATTAGTAATTAACCTGAATACCTTGTCCAGACTGTCACACTTTATCCCACTGCTATCAAAGTACAGGTGTGATTACTGATGGGTGTTACTGGTAGGCATTATTATCCAGGGTAAATCCTATAACATTTGACCTTTGACCGTTTGTTTGTGAAAATCAGTGGCATATGGTGTTATGCGGGGTTGGCATTATTATAACGTGGGTGTTAACATGGGAGGAAATCTGTTCTTTCGGGATTTTCAGGCAATAAGCGGGGATGGCATTATAATTATAACGGGGGGGGGGGGGGGGGGGGGGGGGCAATAATATATATAATATAATAAAATATTTAATGACTGGAAATTCTAACAGAAAGGAAAGTTGAATGTAAATATAGATTTTAAAAACAGGGTGTAAACTGCATCTATTTATTAAATTAATACAATCAGTTGTAATGTACAGAGTAGGTATGAAATTGTTGAAAGTAACATTGTCAGAAAGTACATGAATTTCATGTATCCCTCCAAGTCAGGAACCCTAACTTATTTTGATCTTTCTGTAGGTGTTACAGCACCTGACTATGGCTAAAGAACGATGTGCCATGTTTCATGGTCGACAGGAAATCCTGGACAAAATTGCCAGTTATTTGAGAGAGGGAAGCCCAGAACCTTTCACAATCTATGGCCCTTCTGGAAGTGGAAAAACCTCCATCATGGCTGAAGTTGCTAGAAGGGTACATTACTATTCAAAGTTGTTCTGATACACAAAGTTTCTTACATGTTCTTCCTCTGCTTGACCATAAGTTTATTTGAAAAATAAAAGAGAAGATAATGTAGGTCTATTCTTGGTATTAGTTTAGACCATAACAAGGCGAAGATAACGGAACAGTGATCAATTTCATAACTCCTATAAGCAATACAAAATAGAGAGTTGGGCAAAGTCGGTGTTGCTGGGATTATAGGTATTTGTTTTGTTATTTCTCATGTACATACATGTGATATCTCCCGGAACTGCCAAGAGACTCCTGGAATCAAGCAAAAAAAAATAGTCTCCCACCAAGAATACAAACTCTTACAAATTTATCATAAAGACCCAAATTCAAAATGATAAAAAATTCAGTTTTTAAGGAAACAGAGCCTTGCATCATTTTGATTGACCAGATTCGACAGGTATCTAATGATCAGCTGATTTGTATATGATTATCAGCATTGGAAGAGCCTAATACAAAACAATTGCTTTGAAGGAACTACATGCTTTTCTTTAAAGAATTAGTTCCGAGATTTAGTGTGCCTAAATCTATATCTGTCTCTCTCGTACCTCTGACCTCCCATGCCAATTCAGGGTTCGGAGTTAATTTTCCACCGGTAAAAATGCATTACTTCAGGGCTGACTAATTGATTGTCAAAACTGGTTACTAATGGAATGTTATATACTAATTATTACAGTTTATTTCTAATATTTTCCACAATGTCTATTATGGTATATTACAAATGTCTAGTATATTACAATTACAAGGTCATTGAAGGTAATACTAATACCTACTACACAGAAATCAAGTGCAAGTTTTTTTGTTGCTCCCTTTCTGCAGCTTTTGTTTTCTTTAAAATGATGATTATTATGATCATAAATTCTCTGGACATGAACAAATGCTGAAATTTAATGAATAGACTAATGTTCTGAAAATACACTGACATACATGTACATGTTTCAAGAAATGTTGATAAAAATTTCCCGGAAATTACCTCCATTCTCCTGCATTTTGGAGGCCACTTTGTATTACATGTATGCATAAATGGTAACAAAGAAAGTGAAAAGATGTGAGAATGTTGTTTTCAAGCATGTCCATTTTGAGTGTTCTCCACCGACAATCATAATGTGCAAGGAAAATCTCTGAACATCTTTCTCATCTGATCAGAAATTTTTTAAAATTATATCAAAAATCCCAATATAAGCTTTCATTTTCCTTAACTTCTTTCAGGTTCCCTTTGAGTATCACAAAGACGCTGTGGTAATCCTGCGGTTCCTGGGAACTTCCCCAGACAGCAGCAATCTACGTCGACTTCTTCGCAGCCTCTGCAGCCAGATCTTGTACAACACCACAGGAAATACTGTTGATGTCCCAGAAGAGTTTGATGAATTGGTGATTTTGTTCCAGGGCCTGCTGGATGAGTACAGGTCAGACAGACCACTGGTCATTATTCTGGACTCCCTGGACCAGTTATCTGAAGACCATGCTGCATACAAACTCCGATGGTTGCCAAGGAAACTAAAACAAAATGTCCGCATTGTGTTGTCCTCTTACATAGAGACTTTGGAATTAGTGACAAATTTGAAAGTTCTGTTTAGTCCTAAGAGTTTCATCATTGTCCCAGTTTTAGGGGAAGAGTTAGGATTTCAGATTCTGAAGGTGTGGTTGGAAGGAAGCAACAGGACGCTAACTTCTGAACAGTTTGAAATTGTCCAAAAGGCTTTCCAGGTTTGTAGTCTCCCTCTGTTTGTAAAACTTGTCTTTGAAAATATTCTGATGTGGAAGTCGTACACCCCAGTAGATATGTGTATCCTAAAAACAACCCTTCAAGAGAGTATATCCACATTATTTGCTCAGCTGGAGAATAAACATGGAAAGATGTTTGTAGAGAGGTCATTTGCTTATCTCACAGCCTCATCCTCAGGTCTCAGTGAACTGGAGTTGGAAGATGTCATGTCAATAGACGATGTACTGCTGACAGAAGTCTTTAAATTCCAGCTCCCTCCAATCAGGAGAATCCCATCCCTACTCTGGGTCAGGTTAAAGTACGATGTTCAGAAGTATATTGTGGACAAAGAGGTAGACGAGACTCGGGTAACGTTTTGGTACCATAGGCAATTCATCGAAGCCAGTCAGGAGCGCTACCTGAAGGTCAAACGTTTTGCAGTGGAAATTCATTCCAACCTTGCAGATTACTTCCTGGGCACATGGTACAATGTGCCAAAGCCATTCAAATATACTCCAGAGCAAGCCAAAAAATATGGCATATCCTCGCTTGATTCCGCAGCCGACAGAAAAATAGCCGCTCAACCACTCAAATTTTTGTATACAGACAAGCAAGGAAAAGAACAAGTCCGATTCAACAAACGTAAATTGAACAAACTACCATTCCATTTAGCAAATTCAGACAGAGAGGCTGAACTCAAAGCTATTTGCTTATACAACTACCATTTCCTTTTTGCCAAAATCAAAGCTACCTCAGTCATACAAGTCCTTGGTGATTTTATATATACCAACAGTACTATATCCAGTGCTTTAGAGAAAGTACTAAAGTCCTGTCAGTCTAGTCTCCAGAAGTACCCAGAATCCCTTGCATTTGAAGTGTCTGGACATATGTTGTCATACCTGACTGACAAGAAATCCAGTCCAGAGAAAATGTTGGTTACAGAGTGTTTGGAAGTATCAGATGATCAAAAGATCCCAATCCCGTATGTGACCTGTTACCATGTTCCAAGTGAAGCAATGCTGTATAAGATTGAAAATCAAAAGTTGCCTTATGGTTGCACAAATACAGCAATATCTGATGATGGGAATCATCTTGTTGCTTTAGCTGAAAACAACCTGGTTTTTTTCTGGGATTTGACCATTGGAGAACTAGAATGTGAACTACAAGTGTTTAATCCAGATGAATGCAAGCTGAATATCATGGGCTTTGAAAGCTGTGAAAATGTGGTGTATTTCTCTTCAGCATATCAAAAGACAATGCATCCTTTCATCACGGTGAACACACAGACTTCAGAAATTAAGAAATCCCTGATTCTTGGGAAGAACTACCCCTCTGTAGGAATGGCTGATTCTCTCAAATATGCCTTGGTGGAGCAGAAGATATATAGCCTTCACAAAGGTCATTCTGCAGATGTGTTCTGCTCAGAGACGGGTCAGCATGTACACAACTTTGGTATTTTAGCTGATGACATGGTCATATCCCCTGACAAAAAACTGACAGTGTTCCATTTGAAATCCACAACAACTTTTGCTGCCTACAGTGTGAAGACTTTGGATGAGCTTCACAGATTCGAGGTGGCTGGACCTCCTCTTTCTTTCGTTTTCTCACCTACAACTAATGAAGCCTTTGTTTTGTTGAAAAATACAAGTCAAGTCCACATGATCAACATTAACAAGGACGATGGTACCGTGGGACATGTTCTCAGTGAAATCAAATCTCCAGATGGACAAAAAATTCAAGCTGCCATGATGTCTTCTAGTGGTAATTTCCTGGTTTTAAGGACAGAAGAAGGAATTCTACTTTGGAATTACAAATCAAATAAACTTCACAAACGGTTCAGAATTCCAGATTCCATTAAACCTGAGCACCGTGTTTTAGATATGTTCAGCAATCTTCTTAATGATGACAATACATTGGTCATAGGATATGAAGGTCACCTCATTGTGTGGGACGTAGCAAAGGGTAGCACCAGGGCATGTATAGAGGCCAGCAAGTCAGTGCTGAGTTTCTTAGAAGTTAACAATGCAAGGAATTTGGCATTTACCACTTCTAAAAGGAACAATGCAATCCAGGTGTGGAAACTGGATGCCATGGGAACAATTGACTCAAAGTTTCGGCCATTGTCAATGAAGTCCAGTCCAAGATATATCGATGTGTCAAAGACGGGTCAAACAGCAATAGTAAGAGGAAATTCTGCCAATGATGTGTCCGTATTGGACTTGGTCAGTGCTAGAATCAGGACAGTAATTTCAGAATGTTATGACATCATGCGACCAGTAGTGACATCAGATGGAGCTCATGCTGTTTTACGAGAGTACCATTCAGATAATACACTCAAGATATGGGATACAGAAACTGGAAACATGGTGTGTTCACTTCCTGTTAGCAGTTTGGCTTTGAAACACTACAAATGTTCCAATACCCGCGTGTTGGTGAAATGCCTAAATGACAACTCGAGTTCTGAATATAGTTTCTGGGACATCAAATCAGGAAAGAATCTACACACATTTCATGTTGACTATTTTAATATTGGGGAAATCATTCTAGAGATGACACATTGTGATGAGGAAATTTTGATTTCTAGAAACCAGAAAGGTGAAGATGTAGGGACTTGTGATCTGTTGCTTGTAAATATTTATACTTTGGAGGAACTTGTTATTGTGAAGGGTGTTCACCCCTCCAGGATACAGCCTCTTGGAGAAGGTGGATACTTATTTCTCTTAGAGCTGGTGGACAGCCAGTTGCAATATCTTGCCATCTTGGACACAAAGGCCAAAAAAGTGATTAAAAAAGAGAAGGTTGACCCTATGCCTAATTCCTATCTGAGTGTAGATGGTGCTGGTTGTTATGGAATCGACAGGGTTTTGAATCTGTATGACTTGAATTCCTTGAAACATGTTTGTCAGTTTGATGTTGAGGAAGCAGACGTTATGCTAAAGAATGTCAAAACCAGAGCTACAGCACCCAAAGTGATGCCAAATGGACAGACTGCTGTGTGGTTAAATGTACGGGGAGGATTACTGAAAGTGGGAAGTATCAAGGAGAGAAAAGTTCAGAGTGTGTTTCCAGTACATAGCATCCCCATCAACTTAGATGTGTCTTCTCAGGGGTTAATCATTGTAGGATGTGAGGATGGAAGAATCATGTTGCTGCAGGTGCCAGACTACTCAACAGAATCCAAACACAGGATCACTATGATGATTCATGATATTTCACAGAGATTAAGTCTCCTCTCTAAGGGCATGTACTTGGGACTAGGTAAAAATAGTAACCAGAGAAAAGAACAGGGAAGCAAGACATCTAGTGTGTGCGTGGTTGTGTAGTATAGACTTGAGTCTATTATGGCATGTGATCAATTTTGTTGTTACCAATATCAGTATGGCAAGGCTCTTTCTTTGATCTTTGAACATCATACTTTGTACAGTAAAACATAGCATAGCAAATTCACACTTACAGCAATGTTATTTTCATTCCCTTTTATTCTAAAACATAATTGTAAACTCATGCAATATAATGAATTACATTTACATGTATAACGGATCAAATTCCCCCCACCCCCAGTACTTCACTATAAGCACATTTTACTATTATATTGTAATGGTGACAGGATGTGTTGGATTCCAATCATGCCTCAGGAAAATGGAGGATGCAAGAGGGTTTTTATCTGTGATATTAGATTAAATTATTGTATTTATATTTGTATTGTACATTGTATACAATTTGATATTTGAATTTTTGTTCAACTCTATGTCACTTGTAGATGTACTACTGCCCAATGTTGATATGAAGTTATACACTTTGTTCCATTACATTTTCAGTTTGGTAATCATTACACTTCTTGTGAGAAATACCATGGTAAGCAGTTTGCCATAATTATGACAAGTGTGGCCATCCCCTCACAGAAACTCTTCTTTGGAATTTTTATTCCATAACCTTGGCTGATGTTTTCTATTTCTAAAGTTGAAAACCAGTAGGAACCAAGGTGTTGGTGTAGCAAGATAGCAACTTCACAAGTATATCTAAAATTTACTACAAACTACACAACAAAAACTACTTCACAAGAAAATTACTTTTCCAATGACCATGACCATTTACTGGTAACACCAATGGGAACTAGATCTCTATGCAAGGTTTCATTGGTGGTAAAAATTGAATAAGAAATGGAAGTTAAATTTTTTTGATTGAATTTGATTTCAACTTATGATTAATGTATTTTGACTTTCAATAAATTGATGGTTAAAGAGGGATTAGATGGCAAAGTCATGTTTACCAGTTATTACTAAAACTGACAAAAACATCTTTACAGTGCATAAAAATCACCACTGACATTAAAATTCATGCATTTTGTTATCTTTTATTATAATTTTGACATTACAATTTCTATTGTTTATATAGAAACAATGGCTGAAACATGATAGTTTAGAATATGTGCAATACATTTTGGAGAAAATCTATATAATTTTCATAAAATTTTGTGATAGGTCACCCTATTTTTGACTCTTGAGATTTATTTTCTTAAATCACTTATATCACAGCATTTTAGAAAATTGACAGGTACCTGTCACCTGAGGATAGTCCAAGGCCGAAATTGTTGAAGGTTCACTCAAACACATACTTTAATAGGGAAAACATTCCATTATGCAGCATCCATCAGTCCAAGTCACCTGAGTGTTTTAAAATAGCATTTTTATAGATTATCATTTCGTAACTATTTTTATTCAGTTTTAGTTGTTGTCTATTTACTCTGCATTATAATTTTTAATTACACTCCAGTGCATTTTTACAATATCCTATGAATGTCCATTTAACTGTTATTTATTATCTGGATACATATTTTTATATTTATTTTACAGTTGTATTTGTTCAGTGCCTTAGGGTATTATTATATAAGGCACTATAACATTTATTATTCCTATTGTCATCAGAGATATTTCCCTTTCATTGAATTTGATGGTTAATAATATGACATGAACTAGTGATAGAAACTAACAAAGTTTGTTGTTGGTTATTTTCGGATTTCATTTAGCATCATAGAGATTCTCCTAGAAGTTGGCTAATAATACTTGTATAAAGTCAATAGAATTAGTTATTTTAGCCACACCTCCAAGTTTGAAGTATTTGGTTGGCCTTGGACCTTTCTCAGGTCTAGCCAGGGTGGATACCAGGTTTTCCCTGGTCCAGCCATCATGCCTATTCCTAAAGTAGATACATGTACATTATGTACCAGCCTTTGCCTCCTGTCTTGTTCGCTTGAGTCCCTCTATCATTGTAGTGTAGTGTCCATTCTCAGGTACATGTTTGATGTAACATGTGTTGTCGTACATGGGATTGACAGCGTTTTGGACCTTGCATTTATATTGACGAATGAAGTTAGCACATCATCTTGTTTTCCATTTGTTCATAAACTTATTTAATTATTTACAGTAATAAATTTTTTAAACGTTTAATTTTCTTTTTTTTTATTTCTGTGTTTTGATAAGGACTTACTTGTAGGAGATCCTAGATCATCATCAAGAAAATAACTGCTGATCAATACAGTTACACCGGTAATGTAAAGCAAAGCACTAAATGTAGTTCATGGAAAAAATGAAGTAGAAAACCAGTTTGTGCAGAGAGGATTTTGAAATTTTGTTTTTGTTTATTTTGATCATTTTCAAAATCTTGTACACAAAGAATTTCCAAACTTCTCTGTTAGTGACCATGCATGATGTTTTTTTCATCAGGCATGTAGCATTGTTTTTTAAAGTGAGAATGGGGAGGGGGAGCTTGAGAAATTGACTTCACAATTGTCTAAGAATTCTTGCCAAGCAAAAAATCCCTTATTTTGCCCAAATTCATAGTCTTGAATTGGTGGAGCAGGCAGGCAGGCGGGAGGGGGGGTCTATCACTATCAGTTATTCATCACATCAAGCTTACCATTCAATACTGCTACACTACTGTAAGAAGCTAGGGGGGACAGTCACCCAATATATCTTACTTAACAATATGTGAAAATAACTGTATTTGCATGTAAAAATAATGGGAAATTAACATCAAAAAAGTTGAAAGGCCTGCCATCCCCCCCTTCTGATTCTACATACTTGTACAACTAAAAGGAACTACGATTTGTATGCAAAGTACCATTCCTGCAAGTTTGATAAAATTTGGATGAAAACATTCACTAAAATCTCTAAGACAGGAAATTTGGAATTTCTCTTTTGTAACCTTGACATGTAACATTGAAAACCAATGGGAACCAAGGACTTTAGACAGAAAGTATCATTCCTGCAAGTGCAAGTCAAAAAATTTTTTAAAATGTAGCTTTTTAAATTTGTACACTAACATGTCAGTGACCTTATGAATTAAGGACGTACTCTACATCATCATAATGGCTGACTTGCTTTTAAAACATGAATGAAAATATACATATCTGCAATATTTGCCCATTCATTTCAAATATCATTGCCTAGCTGAGTAGCTCAGAAGGTTAGCATGTCGACTGCTGAACTGTAGATTGTGGATTCAAGTCTAGCAGGGGTTTTAATTTTTTTTTTCTGATTGCTTTCTACTATATGTAATTAAAACTGCATTTTCTTCTTCTTTTTTTTTTTTTTTACTAAATATAGTAAATTTGAAAGTTTTAAATTTTCAAAATATTGTTGTACATATCCTCCACTTTTCATCCATATCAAATTTCTCTGGTGTAGCATTCATCCTTAAGATTTGTTTGCAAAGTGCCATACCTGAAAGTTAGAGACTGAATGAAAATCCATTTCAGTGGACTTGACCTTTCATTAGTAACCTTGAAAAGCAATGACTTCATATAAGTTATCATTACTACAAGCAAGTCTGACAACATATGGAAGAAAATTTCTTATTCTATGCACAAAAACTTTCAAAACCAACGGGAACTTGTGAAGTCACTGGCAACAAACCCATCCCCCCTCATTGTGAAGGGGAAGCCTCTCAGTCTGAGAGCGAACACTCCTATCCCATCAGTAACCCCAACCAGGCCAGACACAGACACCTCCTTCACGTGTGCAGGGCCATCCCTGTTCCTTGAGGACCCACACACAACACAACTACCATCTGAGCAGCATACAGTGGTACACTGGTCAGGTACCTTGGGGACAGATTCCCCAGGAACCTGAAATGGTAACACTGTGCCCAGTGCAACAGTCTCTACAACTACCATTGAAATCTGCATGCTTTTAATCTCGCATGGGATGCCCACACAGACCTCATTACAAACCTTACCACATGTATAGGTCTTTGCTTGGATTAACTGCATGTAGTTCACTACCATGACACTCAAAAGCATCCTCACCTCAGATTCATCATCTGCAGCAGAGAACTGGTCATCCACTGGATGCTAGACTGGAGTCTGTGCGGCCTCTGTGCCTCGCTGTCCAGCACTACTGGTCTGATCATCCAAACCACATTGAGCCGAAATACATTCAGTACCCACCAAAGCAGATGCTTCTCCACATTGTGCCCTGACCTAAAACACTGACAGTAAGCCACCTGTCTCGACATCAGTGACCAAATGACTGTCACCTGATAGTGACTTCTCACAACCATACTAACATCACATCCTTCAGACCTCGAGGTTGTGGAAGAATCAGCATTTAGAGCACAACATACCTCACCAGCTATGTCAATATCAAAACTATGAGAGTATCCTAAGTCCCCCAGAGAAATTATATCACAAAAGCAACCATTACTATCCCCAGTGTCCTCTAGCAAACCACCCAGGTGACTAAAACCTGCTCCAGTGCTTTCTGCATGGCCTAGATTTCTCAAAAGAAACTTAAAGTGGAAACTTAAACTTGAGTCTGATATTTTACTCAAATTTTGACTGCTCGAATAATAGGAAACTCAAACTTATGAGATTTTTTTTTCAAGAAATCCAAGCTTGGTCAACCACACAACTTCTCACCAGTGCCTGGTAGCACACCAGTTTGTGTTGACCCCATGTCTCTGACCCCTAAATCATTCTTGGTCCACTGAACACCTTCACCTGTCAACCACAAACCTCCACTGCCTATCACCAACAAACCACTACTCTACTTCACTGACAAACCACTACTCTGCTTCACTGACACATCACTACTCTGCTTCCCTGACACACCACTACTGTGTCACTGACAAACCACTACTGTGTCACTGACATACCACTACTCTGCTTCACTGACAAACCACTACTCTGCTTCACTGACACACCACTACTCTGCTTCACTGACATACCACTACTCTGCTTCACTGACAAACCACTACTCTGCTTCACTGACAAACCACTACTCTGCTTCACTGACACACCGCTACTCTGCTTCACTGACACACCGCTACTCTGCTTCACTGACACACCGCTACTCTGCTTCACTGACACACCGCTACTCTGCTTCACTGACACACCACTACTCTGCTTCACTGACAAACCACTACTCTGCTTCACTGACACACCGCTGCTCTGCTTGGGGGAGCAGTAGTCTGAGGCACAACAGTAATCTCTATACTAGGGTTATCCCTAGCTATTTGGTCTGTGAGTATGTCCATTGGTGTTTCCACTCCTCAGTGTGACTAGCCAGGGAGTACTACCACTAATATCAGCCTACTGGGTCAATAGATGGAAACTGTTGCTACACTCCCCCCCCTTGTTGCCCAGAGCCCCTACACTGGAGATTCAGGGAACCCATGTTCGAATCCTGGTATGGTCCACAGCATTTTCTCCCTTCCTGTTATGCTTCTAACATACCCTTAAAAATTTTAGGCACTTAATACTGAGCAATTCAGCAAAAAGTATTTCTGTACATATATACATCAGATGTAAATAATATTTGGGACATTCTGGTAACCTTTACATTTTTCTCAGTGTACACATGTTCGAATGTTGATGTACAAATAAAGATACAAACTAAACGGACTATTCTAACAATGTTGAGTATGAAGGGAACAAAATAAAATATTCTTTTAAAATATAAAAATGAAAATGGTCAAGTGCCAGTGACTTAATTGGAAATATTTATATTGCAAATCACATTTTCCTCTATAAACCAACCAATTTCAGCGCACGACACAATCCGCTCACATTGACTATGAACGGATTATGAACTAGCTTAAAGCACGCGACTGAGAGAGCGTAATGGTTTGAAAAAAATAGAACATCTGTTACAAAGATCTTGCAAGTCACACCTTTGGATTAAGATTGTAAATTTACGTGGATTATCATCCCAATCTTGCGGAGCTACCTCCAAAATACAGTGCACATTGCAATGTTGATAAAAGGCAGGGTGAGACGAAATGTGACGTCATGTCTATGTGTTGACGTACGTCACAATAACTATACTGTGACAGAGGCTAGGAGTTCGTTTTATGCAACAAAATAGAAGCAATGTAAACAAACGGTGTTTTAGTAAATGAATGTAAGGGGAGAACATTTTTTTATATTAAAAAAAAATAAGTTGTATCAGATTGGATTCGAACCGGGTGCCGAGAGGCGGTTGCGTGTGATGGACGGTAGGCATTTAAACCTCAGCGCCATTGAGACTCTGCAACTAAGTAGATATTTTTGGTATTCTGTGTGTCTGATTATTATTGTAAAATTAATTATAATTGACTTTGAAGAGTATTATATTCTATTAATTTTGGGTAAAAGTATCTCTTGTTGAGTAAAAATAATTTCGTGTAATGTTTTTCACACTTATGAAGACGGTCAGTGATTGGTCAGTGTGTGTAATAATAGAACCTGCTATTGGCGGTATTTTTGCACGAGATACAGAACAATGAAGACGTGTCTGATGTTGTGTCTACATGTAGGTGATCAGTGTATTACGTTGACCTTGACCTGTCGTGGTGGCCATTTTTGGGGCCGGATATTGCGTGCCTTGTTTAGGAGCACTGTCATTGATTCATTGATTGATTACTTTACACTACAACTGTGAATAAAAGGTGAAAAGAACTTGTGTGTTACAAAAATATAAGAAATGATCCACTTTTGGGCTGTTCATGGTCAATATATGAAGGATTTGGATTTGAGGCAAATTCTCTGTGAATCGCTAGTGCAATTCACAGAATTTGCCTCAAATCCAAATCCGTTCATACTGACCATGAACAACTCAAAAGTGATGTTCATTTCTTAATTGTACACAAACACAAACACAATATGCACACAGAGAGAGATCGAGAGAGAGAGAAAGAGCTAGCATATAGGCATATAAACATCAAAAAAGAAAAGACACGTGACTTATAAACAGATGAAAAGTGGATGCAAAAGGAAAGTGACAAACTTTAAAGGCAGAAAATGCGTGGTGGCAGACGTAACATTAGGCCCACCTCAAAGAGCTGCTCAAGAACTGCAGTTTTAAAACTTATAATCTTGATAAATCTACTTTGTCAGACTTGGATATTAGTCCTATCACTTTGCCAAATGTCAAGCGAGCTGAGTCATATTGGAATTTTTATAGGATTTTTTATCATATTCCAGATCTAAAGGATTGTGTAGCTAAATGAACAATGCCCAGCTTTTGACGTAAGCTTGAATTATTCCCCTTATTTCAGTTCCAATTTCCCGCGATTATTTGGGAAAGAGTTATCGCTTCTTGATTTCAGTGTTTGGCACCAATCTCTACCCAGAGTTATCGTTCCCGCTACGCTCCACTAATGTTGTAGCGCAGCGTAATGCGCCCTCTGGTGAGAGATTGGTTTGGCACTAGAGTAGAAGAGAGACTTCCGGACAGCTTCTACGTGCAGGTGCAGGTGAGGTTAAACTGATGTTAGGAAAAAGTTAGTCCCTCTAAAGTATTGTCTCTAGAATTAAGCTTAACAATTCGTATTGACCATCACAACCCTCTGACTCTATCACATGGTATTGTGTTTGTACATTGTGAACAGGTTAAACTTGAAGGTTTAAATCAGTGTTGGCCTTCGAACTGTTGAAACCATGGTCCATCTTCATCTTTTCGTTCGTTTGCACGATGATGCATATTTAACATTGAACCCCGGAGACGTGGAATTGTATTCTTCTTAAATGAAATTGTTAGAGGAAATGTGGGAAATTTATTTTGATTTTGGTTTGGCCGAGGCGAGCATTCGTCGTCTGCTAGGCCTATGGCACGCGTTTACTTTCTCCCATTCTGATTACAATATATATATATATATATCATTACCATGTGTCAGTTAAAGTTGAATAATATTCACAGTATTATTCAACCCACAGACTATGTCATGTTGCTGTACAATGGAGACTACAAAGTCATCTTGTTCAGTGATGTACAGCAGCTTTTTTGAGAAATGATGAGTGTGAATACAGTGCAGTGCCATAAATGAGTCGACTTTTGTTATTTTTACTGTATAATTCATTAAAAATAGTAACTTTTCTAAATTATTTTCATAAAATTATCTAGCGTCAATTTATCCAACTTACTTCAGGCATGATCTACAGTTTCTGTGTTTTTCCTAAACAGCTATGCATATTATATCACACTCAGGTCTTTGTTGGAACCACTATATTAATACAAAGGATTATATAGGGAAATGGAGTGCTAAAAGTTCATGATAAAGTTTCAGTAGTCGTATTTCTGCAATTTTTGATCGAAGTTTTAAAAATAATTAATAGAATTTATGTCCAGATGTTTTCTAACAAATGCTTTAGATTTCATGGAAATTGGTCAAAAATGAGTTCAGAATGATCGATTTTTCAAACAAAAGATTCAATGAAATATACATGACATAAAACTCGAAAGTTGACTCATTTTTAACTTTTATTCAATTTTCAAAATACAGTGTACTTCTCAATTTTATTTTGAAAACTAGTTAAATATCATTTGCTTTAAAAAGTAAAAGCAACATCCCCCTTTTTTTTTTATCAACTAATAACACCATATTCTAGATGTTTAGGAAGCTGTATACAGAACAGGGACCAGCTGTGTGTCTGTGGAAATGTTAAAAATAATATTATATTTGATAGATTTTCTAGCTCCTTGATGCTAACTAGTTTACTGGTACCATCTCTCGTTCCCATGATAACAGCTGAATTTTAAGATAAGGTTGGTTTGCATTGCATCTTTGATTTCCTGGCATATTTTTTTTACCAACCTCACAAATTTATAGATTTTTTGTAAATTTATAATGTTCACATTATAAACATCTTGTGAACTGATGTGTGAAATATGTTTATATTGTTTGCAATATTGAAAACCCATATACAGACATGGAAGTATAATGTATTAGACAAGAAACAACAGTATGTGTTCATAGTTCAAGCTGTCTAAATAAAAATTTATTGTGCAAGAAAATTATAATTTGAGTAAATCTTTATGCCACAAAGATTTGATTTTTAACTTATATTCAATGTTTAATACTTGTCTATCAATTTCACTTTGATTGACCTGTTTCTTGATTTGACTTTATCAACATTCTTTAATATTGTATAAATTGAATTAACATCAAGTTTCCCCATATCAGAATTTTCATTACAATACCTTAAGTTTCTCTTTTTCATTTTGTTGATGTGTTGCTCCACGTCATATAGAATAAAAGTTTTCTTCAGAATTATGCTTCAAATTACATGAATTTTTTTGTTTTTTTTTAAATCAAGTTATAGGGAATGATACAATTTATATGATATATAGAGCATAGAGTAAGTTTGGGCAGTTTACATTCTTTTATAAACCACTTTGTGATTTATGAAATATACACTGTCTCAACTTACTTTGTATTTATAAAATTAGTAGAAATTACTTTAATGCCAGCTCATGATCATACATATGTCAAACTGAAGTATGATAGTTGTAACAAAAACACATGACATTTTTACCAGGACTGAAGCCCAGGCTGAATATGCACACTGCAGTAACAGTAATTGCTATCACAGTACTTGTATTCTGTTTTGTCTGATCTACTCAATCAGAAAAAATGTATTGTTCAGTATAGTGTAGAAGAATTGATCTGTGCTCTATTAATTGACATAGCTGCTGGCACTCATTGGGAGTTGACTCATGCTTTATATTGATTTTATCCAAAGACATCTTTTGCATTTATATGCACTCGGCATGTCACTTGTTTGTGTATGGGTTGCGGAATTGGACTTGAATAGACATTAAATGAAACATTTAAACTCTGCCAGGCTTCTTATGTTGAAATTTGTAAGTTGAATCTTCATTTGTGCAGTTGATTGAATTGAACATTTCTGAACAAGGTGGGAGATTTTATCAACTATTATTAGTTTTAAAATGGTGTATGTGTTGCAAGTTTACAGGTGGTGATGAAATCTTTTTTCTGTATAATGTTTTGTAAAAGTGGCAAGCAACTAATTAACACCATCGACATATTTTTTTCCTCTGTTTGGTACTAGTACATCATCCAAAGTTTTCTTTGAATAGGTTCATAGTACTATGGTTATCGGTCCATATATATTATCATTTTTGTGTGTTTATGTGGTGGTGGGGGTGTATACTTCATTGTGAAAAAGATCATACTCATCAGTGTATTCCGTAAACATTAATTATGCATGATAATTATGAAGTGTGTAAATTAGTCTTATGCATAGCACATGTTAAATAGACCATGAACTGTGTATCAGTAAAGAGACATTTAGGATGGCTAGACCCCAATACACAATGAAGTCTGACATTAAAGGGGTCGGCATTCTCTATGGTATAAGAATGTCCAGTGTCATGAGAAGCTAAAGTGATTATAGGAGGTTTCTTCCAGGGATAGGTAAGCTACAACCTGTAACTATCAAAATACTTAGCATAAACAAAAAAAAAGTTGTAACGAATCAATTTTGTATTCACTATATATACATTAGCTTTGAAGTTTTGACTTATAAAACTAACTTGAGAACAAGGTGTTTAGAAAGTTTGGATCTTATCCAATTTGAGGATACCGTTTGTGTAAAATTAATAAAGTAAGTACCATACACTTGTCAGATTACACAGACAAAGTTTGACAGTTTGTTTTACAAGAGATATAGTTCTTTATACATGTGGAAAAGACGTATTGGAATTAGAAGTGTTTTACTATCCAGGTGGTAATTTAATTGTTTAAATAGATGTACAGTGGGTGAATGCTTTACGTAGTGAACTTGTTGGGATTTGTAAGTCAGTGCTAGAAGTAGGAGCTGATTTAAGGATTGAGATTTTACGATATTATCTCAGTTGTTTGTACCCAGTCATACAGGTGTGTAGGCCAAGGTGACAGGAGGGGAAATACTGTGAAATTGAACCTTCATTTGTTTACTTGTGGTGCATTTTATGTCATAGTGAACTGAAATGACTCTGTGAGGGTTGTGTGGCAGGCTGCCGTGTAAAAGGTGGATTTAATATCAAGGTACAGCAATGCTGAATTAAAAACATTCAGAACAAGTGTTTCCTTTTAATGTTTTGTGATATGTAAAAGGAGTTAAAAAATGCCCACTCAGGTGCAATGTACTTGTTATTTAATAATGTATTAGACATGGCTCCAGGCAATTTCTGATTAGAATAATCCTCTTAAAGAGTATGCAGCATTTTGTTTGAAAGTAAACATTGCTTGTCGTACATGTACATTGGCAGCCAAATGTGAATCATTTTAGAAGTTTTCTGAGTCTAATAGTTTGTGATGACCAGTAGATGTACCTTGCTAATCTGTGTGAAAGCTAGGTATTCTAGGTACAAGGTTATGTGTAGACTTGTCATGAGCTCGGGCATTGGGTTGTTGCATGACTTTACACTTGCTTGTTTCTTATCTATGTATATTCATCCTTTAAAAAATTCAAGCTTGTCCCCATTGCATAACTTGTAGATTTGTTTTACTTCAAGGTGAACTTGAGAGTGAGAGTAACATGTTTTAACATGGACGTCAGCTGTGTAAACTTTATATCAGTAAATAGAAAATACAAATGTACTGCTTTATAATACTAAATTACAGTACAGCCTGTTTCCACTGTCCGTGCTGTTTGTATAAAGTTTCAGCAGCGATGAGGCTGTGTTGTACGTATCGTTAAATGAAGTGAAACAATTTTAGTTTTGGACAATCTAGAAATAAAAACAAGATTATGGTAATTATAGTGTATTGAACAACATTGTACAGGCTCCTGTGTCCACTCCAGGACAATACTGATCCGACTTGTAAATATTGTGATTTTCGGCTGAGTCATGTTTGGAAATTGCATTAAGACCTGTTTGGTTTGTAGACATGATCTTCATCGGGCAGTGTACTGGTAGTTATAAGCCAGTGGGGGATTTTTCATACCTGTCTTTAGTTAGATGTGACAGTAAGTGGTCACTTCTCACTTACTTAGTAAGACTTAGCAAGAAATTCTGTATTTGATTCTTCACTCAATTAAGGATGTAGCTGTGGTTGATGGGAGGTTGTTTTTTGTAAACTTCAGACAATTTACATTCCATTTACATCTAAAGAAGGTAAAAATATCACATAATAAGTAACAAGTTGTGTAGATAGATCGTAAGCGAGGCATGCCCATGTATCATGGATTGTACCATTTGTGTTTTTCTGGGGACGTTGTATGTCATTGTGATAGATAAATCTGACAAGACAAGCCTGCAGGGGGAAGGAATTATGACACAAAAATGGCCATTCCAGAGATAAACATCCATATGATGAGTTTCCTTCTTATGTTTAAACTTAAGATTTCTTTGGTAGATAGTTTGATGTGTTAATGGCCCCTTTCATGAGGTGGTAGACTGGAATAAATACATGATACACTCCCAAAGAAAAGAAGTTGCCACTTTGAGGTGCTGTGGTGATGTAATTAGGGAATATGTTAATGATTATGATTATATGATAATGATACCTTTGGCAGTATGTGTTGAGTGATGTAATAGATACTGTTGATGTGTTAAATGGGACATATGTTTAAGGCTTACAACTGTTTTAAAGCAACCAACAATACCATAGTCTTAACCATTTTTTATAAAAAATGCTAAATGTCACTTTAAATGATAATTTCTGTCATTTGAAAAATAATGGGTTTGTGAGTGATGTAACTGGATATAACTGGAGTGATTGTAATGTTACACAGTGTAATTTTCTGGGTTGAAGCAGGGAGAGAATGCTGGATAGAATGATGAATTTATGTTCAATAGAATATTGAATGACAGATGGATGAGTTTAATTCGCTTCAACCAGGGCAGACACTCTGAGAATGTTCATTAACTGTGGTTTCTGGGTTAACCCTCTAAAGCTCTAAAGGTATGTGCAGAGTCGCTATTATCTACCCTTAAGGCTTAGGGATTCCAAAGGCTGACAATATGAAACTAGTTCAGTTAATGATGGGGGATGGATTAGATGGTTGTTTTTTTTAATAAAGAACAAGCACCTGCTGAAACTTGGCAGTGTGAGTAGTTACAATCTTGTTTTGATATTCCTTCCCCAACATAAACAGTGAAGAACTGAGTTCTGAAGCAGCAACACTTGTCTCTCTGTGAAAATCTGAACATTGCCTAAAGGGAGGGGCCCACAGTTTGTTTGTAGTGTGCAATATTTATCAATGATAAGCTGATGCAAAAGTTAGAGAAATGGAGCAGTAATCCACACACACATTTATTATGCAGTCTACTTAATATTTGAAGTGCTTGTGTTACTCTTCTGCCAAATAGTAACCCTCCTGCTGTTTTCATCATCTGGGGCTGGGAAGCATGATAATTGTTAATTATTGATCTCTAGAAGATTAGCCTTCAATGAATTAGTCACTCAGTCCAATCACTTTGTCCAGTCATCATGTCCACTATCATACCAAATTGTTGAGGCAATGTTTAGAACAAAGGAATCGGGATCATTATGGTTCCTTGTGCATTATTAACCATCTGCAATGTATGATGATTATCTGTAATGATGATGAGTTAAGGTTGATGGTGTTGTGTATGCAGGGTCAGATTTCTCCCTCCTGGGACCTCACCTTGATAAGCTAGAGGAAGCGAGGGAAGGATTGAGTTACACACTAGATGCTGGTGCAACAGCCATTTAGACGGTGCTGATTTTACTTATCTGTTTTATTTGTTTCAGAATATTGAAAAATAGGCTGTGGATTTTCTTGAGGATATCTTTTTAACAAAGTGTGCCATAGGATATATATCTCAGTGGTTCTGTGGATTAAAAGTGAGTATAAAACTACACCGTTTGTTTCAGCGATCCTAACTTACACCTTTTTGTAAGTTGTAATTTAAATATTTAGTTCTCAAGCCATGGCCAGAATGATTTACCTCTTATGAAAACTTCTCTTTTACCTCTCTGATGAATTAAATGTCAAGAGTGTACTGGAATGGCTTAAGATTCAGTTCTTTGGAAGGAAAATGATTATCTGTTAAATTCAGTGGACAGGGCCCAGTGGTTCTGGAGTTAATGGGAACACTCCTTAAACAATTCTCTCTGCATCGTCTGAGACTAGACCATCTGAATCAATAATAGAACAGACAGATTAAATTCAAAGAAAATAGAAAATATTGATTGGCATGAGGATGTAGAACAAATTTTTGGGTTGGCTGGGCCACAGACAAAATATGGAGATGTGCCATCTTTTGTAGTATAATGGATTTGCCATATGGTTGTAGTTACATAGTGAGAACATTACTACACATGTTTTACAGTTGGGAGTTTGCAGCCTCTGTTCCAAGAAAATAGTGTTATCTTTCTGATGACAGAAATAAAAAAAATCCTTGCTTGGGGCTGCTTTATAATGAGCATGCAGAGCATCTGTCAGGATGATTAGCATGCCATTGTCTGGTGTATATTAAAGCTGATATGTTAATGCAACTATTAAGCATATAATACTTGCAGATTATGATGAAACCAAGCTGTGAGGAATTATCCAAATACTTACAGCTCTTTTGAAGAGTATCAGATAGTAAAGGAATTCCTTATAAAATATTGAGGTTTTGACGTAATGAGTTTAAGCTAGCATTCAAGAGGTGGCTGGTTCAAATCCTTGCATGGTTGCACGACATCATATTTGTAGTGTCCCTAGACAAATTAAGGCAAACTATCTGCATTGTTTAAGTCCACCCAACTGTAGGCTTTGGCCAGGGGATAGGAAGGAGTGGTTAACTTATGATGACTGGTTTTCTGTTCTAAGGGAACTTTGACTTTCATATAAGCTTTAGCATCATGGAAGCTTTAAATTAGCACCTGTCTGTTGATTAGCTGCCATTGCTAGGTAAGGATGGTACCCTTCTTTATTCTGTAAGGTACAGTTTTACTACTGCACCTCTTAAAGAATAAGTATTGAAACTCAAATAAATGGATGAGAATTTTTAGTTTTTCAGTGATATATATATATATATATATATATATACACACACATACACACACACACACAACCCTTGTCCTTGTATCTCAGGTTTTTAAAATGATGTACATTTACGCAAGTTCTTAAATTTCATGGCTTTCTTGTTCGTTTCACAGAGAATGGTTATGCTAAGTGGATCTGGCTGTGATTAATGAGGAACTTTGAAAGTTGAACATTTAAAAAACAAGATATTATCTTAACCCCTCCTAATCAGTTTATAATACTGTTCAATGATCTAGATTATCTCGATTTATTTAGTTAGTCCCAGAGCCCCTTTTAAAGTCATTAAATTTGGAGATGTAACGGGATAGGCTTGAGGGAGCAATGTAGTAGAGTAGATAGTTATTCTGGTCAGTGAACCCCTTCAACACTCTATTGTTCAGAGTTAATTATTGTATAAGAAAGATCAGTTTATTTCAATTGAATATTTAGATAATTGATTTGCACTGATGATATCTAGGGGAAATTCTGGTGGAGTGTCATTTCTCACAAAACAGATACTAACAAGGAATATGGTGAAGTGAAAATTGTTTATATTTGAGGAAATAATTAATAAATGAAAGTGCAAAAGGAAGGATTTCATATTTACTTTCAAATTTGTGGACATTTCATGACTCGTTAAAGATTAAAGCCCTGATTGCTTCCTTAATTCTTAGATCACAGACCAGTGTTATCACGGGATGTCTGAAGGGGAAATCTTTCAGTATGAATGATTTTTAGGATTCTCCAGCCATCTAGCCATACAGATATATGACCAGGTGTAAACAAACTTACAAAATGCATTTTCTGAACCCTAATAAAAATGTCAAGGATCAGAGGAGAAGGTAATCTATTTGCACCTGTTGGTGAGGTTTTGTTGACTGGTAGAGTGAAGGTCTGTTTTCAGTCCATTTGGATGTCCAACAGTTTTGGCAGAAGCCTTAGTATTTGGAAGACATTCAAACAATTGTTATCCCATTGGTGGTGTGTGGTGGGACATTTACTGAAGTGGTAGCTGGCACTGCCATGAATAAATCTAAGATGGAAATTTTTAAATTCAATTCCAATGTGGAAGTGGAGTGTTATTGTAGTAATTTGTGTCAGAGCCAACCAGACAATACACTTATACATGTATCAAATATCTGTAGCATTCAGTGATTCAATCAACAAAAGCGAAGTGAAAAAAAATTCTAAATTTAATCCAAAATAAGGAGTTTATTTGTGTACACTTCAGTTGTTATACGTACAGCTTATATTTATCTTTATTCGTACCAGGTAGTAACGAAATAAAGGCTAGAATATATTGGTAAAAGACAGCAGGGCTGGACACCTCTTTACAAACAATTAAAGTTGTAACTTCAGAAAATGATATCGAGACATAAAGACAAGTCTCAGTATGGAGACGCAGCATTCTCGAAAGCTCTGTGTCAACACTGCTAAGTAAAATTTATCTCTTTATTAAAATTTCCTGACTACCTTGAAATGATAATGGAATATTATTGAGGTCAAGGTTGCAGGGTAGAATTTAATAGAGGCAGTCTCTGTGACAGTCCAGCTATCAATTGTGGACAAAAAGGACACAAACTGACTATAATAATGTGATAGTACATTTAGAAAATGAACTATAGCATAGTGATATAGATAAGTATACAAACATTTCCATCTTGTAATGAGTACTGTTAGTATCATCATGGAGACACAAAGAATGCATATAACTCAAATCTGCAGTCTATCTGCTAGACAGTCTACAATGCCCCATCCTCGGATTTACATCAGGTAATTATGTGGCTTAGGGAGATTGTGGTCAGACAGGCTACAACACCCTCACACACCCCAGGATTTACATCATGTAATGATGAGAGTAAGGCTTAGGGAGATTGTGATCAGACAGGAAGAGTGTGATAATAAGGGAACAGGACACGTCTGGTCATTTATACTAAAACCACGGACAAAACAAAATCAACACTGTAATGGATATCAATGGCCATTAAGGTACAAACATTAAACATTTGGTAGAAAGGTATGATAAGGGAGATGGACTTGCACTATGTAAGGACAGGGAAGGTTAGACATAGACTATCTATCATGCTGCTAAACGAAATTCTTCTTCCAATATTTAATGGCCAGTAGGCGAGATCATGCAGTATTAATATCCTTGCAAATGTCTACATATTGTCTGATGTATGAACAGTTAGTGGTGGAAGGATATATAACAAGTGAACTATTTACTCACACACACTAGCAGTGTCTGCCACAACTGTCGATGTTTATCATTTGTCACTTTTTTCTGTCTTTGTCCCTCAGGGGAAGCAACCACAACATTTTATAACCAGCTATCGAATGTCTTGTGTAAACATTAATGGGTGTAGTGATTCTTTTCTTGAGTTCAATTTCCTGGAAGAAGTTATTTGTAGATATGTGTAGATATCGAGGAGTGTCATCTTCAAAGGAACAGTAGAAAATGTATGAATACATGTGTTTTCTGGTAATCAATATTTTATGACCTGTTGACTGGGATGTACAGATGCTATGTTAGGTATGTAATTTAGGATGTTGGATTCAGTGTTTGCTTCTAACTGCTGAATGACTACCGATGGACATAGTGTTTACACTGAAATGTTGATAAGAAGCTGAGTAATCATTTGGACTCAATGTTTACACTAGACTGTTGAATAGATGCTTAATGCACAGTGTTTACACTAATATCATCCATTGCTGTTGGACGCAGTGCTTACGTTAAACTGTTGAGTATATGTTGAATGACTGGTGTTTACACCAAAATATGGATTAGATGCTTAATGACCACTGTTGGACACAGTGTTTACATTAAATAAAATGTTGATTAGATGCTAAATGAACAATAGGGTACATGACCTCATTAATACTAAGTACCTACAGATGACATATACCCTGAGTATTGATTGCAGTAATGTTCTGAAGTCAGGACCTCTGACATAAAGCAGAATCTGTTCCTTGTCACTCTGTAACAGCGGACATTCTCATCAATCAGCCATATACTGTGTCGGCAATCAATCACAAATATATATATAAACCTTTGTTTTTTGTAGAAGCTGGACACCAAACACAATGCCCTGTGTGTGCGACTGACATTCAGGAAAAAAGGTAGGTTTTTGTGTCGGGTGTGATTTATTCAACATCAGGGATTAAAGGCTTACTCCACATCAGCATCTTGGTGTAGGGTGACCTGTGGATTATTTATATGTACTTGTATATACTGTTATAAAAATGTTGTAATGTAGAAGGTCAGGGAAAGACAGATAATGTCACAGGGATAGTATTGTGTCATTATCTACTGCAAGTCTCACTTTGAACACCTTCAAATCATCACATCATTTAATCAATGAAAAGCCTAAGTTGTACATACACAAAACTGTATATAATATCACACCAAAGCAACAGATTGTCATTTCAATCGATGGATAATTCACTCTATTTTGTCAATCACTGTTTGTGAAGAATTTGATCAATTTAGACAGCTTTGGTTTGGCTCATAGTTATTTTAGTGCTATTATAAACAAATTCTATATATATGAATATACATTTGAAATGACCAACTATACAAGTGCTTGACCACATGATTTTGTTATACTGTGGTTACTATAACTGCAGAACTAGTACTTGAACTATCTTCCCATTGGATGGAGATTTCTAGTGCATTACTAGACATTTAGTTTTCTACTGGATAAGTGTATTGCAATAATACATTGTCGTGATGTGATATTGAACACTGGTATTGGATACCAGTATTGTGGTTTTTACACGACAAGGTGAAATAGTGAAATGTCATCCATCATTTGTGGGTCAATCTAACCAAGTATTCCACTAAAGATAAAAAAAGCATACCAATACACACCTCATAAATACAGTTTTATGGACAAAATATGGCCTTCCTGACCCTTAGGCTTTTTCTGTTTGTGGAGTAATGTTTTCTCCCCACATGCCATTTGGATTTCACTTAACCTTGTAATTTGGATGTTGTTCCTTTATTTGAACTTATATTGAATGCTTACAAAGGCTTTGAAGTTTCCTCTCCAATCTTGGGATCACATTTTTTAAACTATGTAGTGTGGTACAAAGTCCTGTGGTGACCAATTGTGTTTGCAGTAGATTGAGAACACCGAGTCAGAAGACACTACCGAGGTGGGGTGATTTGATAGATGGTGTATTCATGCCAGGCAGGGTAGAGTCCTCCCAAGTTGTAACTAGATCTTTACTGTTTGTCAGACAAAGTATCTAGATAGCCTACTGGGGGAAGACCTTGTGTATCATGGCCTGTTTATTTTCAGCAAATATATTTTGACAAATTGTGTTCATTTTCTCTGCATGATTCTTTATGTTGCTTATTTTGCTCAAACTGTGTGGATCAGTCCTCCTGTCTTTGATGAACATGGTTATAATGACAAGAATTTGACGGTCTTTGTACATTCAGGGTATCTGAAGTGTACCCTGGGTAGGATTAGTGATGTCTAATGTGCTCATTAATCACTATTTCCAACTTGTAGTGTATATATCATGGTAGAGAGAGTGTTTTGAATCAAAATAAGCACACACTGACAAAACAGAAATTGATTCAGAAGTTTTATTTTTCCAAAAACACAGCCGCCGCCTCAAACTTCCTCTCTGGCTTCAGATATGTCAGAGATTTAGATACCAACTGTGGAACATGGAGGATCAGAAAAAAAAGATCATAGATATCAGATTCAGATCAGTAAATAGTCTCTGCGAGCTAGCCCATCCCAGGTTCATCTTCTGGGTAAATCTGATAGAAAATGTTGATTCCCATGAAATCTGCATAAATCGACATTGATCTGTTCATGAAGTCCAAACAATGTTAATCCTCTCCATGTGTCTGTCATTGATTATTCCATTGTCGTGGTAATTGTCCTTACCTGACTCCAAAGTCAAAGCCATTCTGTCCTTGCTTCCTGCCAGTCAGACATTGATTACCATTCACAAATTGCCACATTATAAATAACTCGTGCAGAGCTGTAAATAAATCATCCATACACCTGCTATTAAAGTGTTTAATTTCTCTTTTTGTTTTGACTGGCATTTCCAGGTTCATGTGGTGGGTGTTGAACTGTTGTTGTATTCCAGGTTCATGCTGTGGGTGTTGAACTGTTGTTGTATTCCAGGTTCATGCTGTGGGTGTTGAACTGTTGTTGTATTCCAGGTTCATGTTGTGGGTGTTGAACTGTTGTTGTATTCCAGGTTCATGTTGTGGGTGTTGAACTGTTGTTGTATTCCAGGTTCATGCTGTGGGTGTTGAACTGTTGTTATATTCCAGGTTCATGCTGTGGGTGTTGAACTGTTGTTGTATTCCAGGTTCATGTTGTGGGTGTTGAACTGTTGTTGTATTCCATGTTCATGCTGTGGGTGTTGAACTGTTGTATTCCATGTTTATGCTGTAGGTGTTGTGCACTGTTCTATTCTGGGTTCCTTCTGTGGACCTCAAGTCTTGATCCTATTAAAACATCTAATGATTTTGTGGATTTAGTGGGTCACCCTTTTTAATGCTTCAGTTTCACTTTTGATACCATTACAATTTTTCAACCCATTTGTGTATGTACACGTACTAGTATATGGAAAATTTAGTATTTCCATTTATTTTCTGAATATAGCGCAATCGCAATGTTGTTTTATGCTTTGTGTATTCAAAGTCATTTGTGTTAGCCACATATTTATAGCACACTTACAGATTCGCCAAAAAAACCAACTCTTGATAAAATAAACACCAGTATCCAGGCCCACATGGTATCCATGGAAGCAAGAGTCTAGAACAGAGAAAAACCAATTGAATTGTAAACTAATGACGTAATGTGTGGGGATGAATTCTCCCGTGTTCTGAATTTGAGGTGATATGTGACTGGATACCCAGAAAAATAACAAATGAGAGAAAGGGTTACTTCTGGTATCATATCCCCCATTCTCTCTGAATTGCACATTGAAATTGTAGGTTTATGCAGTTCTCTGTGAATAGCGGGCTTTGTTTGACCTTTTTGTCGATTGATTCATGGATAAGAAGTGTTGCTTTATTTGACAACTGCCAGACTTAACAGTTTTCATTTTGCTTCTGACAGCAACAAAAAACCTATTCAGGAGTAGATTTGGCATCTAATTTCTGTGCTATATACCATTACAGTTTAATTGCTCATATTAAGTTCGAGGAAGGATATCTTTGTGTGTATATGTATCGTACACAGGTATGTAATTGCCCAGTGTTAAGAGATCTATTGTAATTACCCAGTGGTAATAGATGTATTGTTTTAATGATGATATTAATTTACATATTTTCACATGGGACTTTGGACTTCTATGAATGAAATACTGGTATTAATTTAAAAGCTTCAGGAAACTAGCCTGGTTTTAGTTCTCTTTCTGTAATAATTTATTAAGTTGGATTATTGAACAGGAAAAATTGCCCTGGAATGTGTAGATTGCAGAGGCTTCCTTAATTATTATACAGATGTTCTACATCAAAAGTTGCTTCCCATGTCAAGCAACTCTGTGCATTGAAACCTGCTTCTCTTTTTGTCAAGATTTGAGGCTCCTTAGATAATTTGTTAACCCTCCCAATGAATGTAACATAGATATTGCTTGTTTGTTTCTGCTTGTTTTTTTTATGTCCCATCTTTCAGTTTCCAGCTGTGTGTACCAGAACAATGTTGTATATATATACAATAAAGATTTCTGTGTCATATACTTGCTACAAAGAGGATGGAATAGAAAGGTCATAGTCTAAGTAACATACATGTGGAGAAGTTCTACTCTGTGGTGCCCTAGTATTATTTACCTCTGTGTTGTGTTACGCCCGTAAGATATTTCTGTCAGACATGTATTTTGACTGCAACATATTTTGTAAGTGCAGTGCTGCATATCTTCTTGTATGTAATGGATGTCTGCCAAGGAAGAGAAGGCAGTTTTTGTGTGACATTCAAGGCTGTTTTTGTTTTTATGGCAGTTGCAAGTAATGGATAAGACTTTGAACTGGAGGGTTATATAAAGCTATGGGTCCTCTGACCTTTGCTTTCAAGGAAAATGTTAGAAAGAATTATTGAGAGTTTAGTGACACTAGATGATGTTATCTGACCTTTCTTTTCTAATGACCATCTAAATGTCAGGAGGTATCTAACTCTATTATAAGAGATATACTTGAGCATCTGTCATGCAAACACAGATAGCTAGTATCTACATGTATGTAGGATAATATTCTGTAGGAGGGAGAGTGATGGAATTCTCTACTTGTTTAAATGTATTGATCTTTACTGTGTAGATCTAAAGATTGCAGCATCTACTTTTGATTGTTGTACAGATGTTCAGCATTAAGGATGAATTCATAGCGAGTAGCTATGTGCATCGAACTGAAAAATTCAGTCAATGCATGCAACCCATCCACTGTGATAAATGTATACAGCAAATTTATTATTATTATTATAAACTTTTATAATTTCCCAAAGATTTTATCAGTATCAAGTGTCAATTGCATTTACATCTAAATTATTGAAACTGTCATCTTTGACAATGGCTGGAGGTATTCAGAATAAAGGGGGATGTTGTGTGATATGCCTGAGCACCCTCTAGGTATGGTACATGGTTTATTATATATTTCATAATGGGTGGATGCACTACATAGTACATTACTTGCATTGAGAAAAGGTAGTGAAGCAGGAAAACTGAATGAGAGAGAGAGAGAGAGAGGGGGAGAGAGAGAGAGATTGGCCTCATTATTATATTTATAATTCCAGTAGCTTCAGAATTGGAGAGGAATTGGTGTCATGTACTTGTGAGTTCTCAATAAGAATGTGTAATAGTATATTGTCTGCAACCTGTAAACAAAATTAATTCATTGACTGATGATATATGTTCCAGGGTTTAAATTACATGTGATTATCTTTTGCAACCAGCATATTCCAACCACCTTAGAGTGCAGGTGTCATTTAAACACTTCTAGAGCGTTAAAGAAATGTGACTAGAATGCTTTGCAATCTCCTCTCAGGTTGCCATTCTGGAGAGATGCCATGTTAATAACAATTGTTATAAATTATTCATAGATGACCTCTTGAAGTGAACCCCAGACTCTGCAAATCCCACATCTGTCTCGCAACATTTCATCAATATTTCTTTACTTGCAAGGGATATATGTATATCATATGAAGTTTTTTGCAAGAAGAAAATGTTGAATCATAATGATTTAAAATGTAATAGAGAGACACAGAATAGGATTAAATGGATGCAAAAAAGTAGAATATGAACATTTGCACATGTGGCCTAATAAATGTGTATTGAAATATAAGTACAAATGTACCTAAAAAGTTTGGTTACTTGGATGACAGTTGAGAATTATATCAGTTTTCATTTTATTTTTATTCTACCTCTATGTAAATATAGGAGGATATGTCACGCGTGTCAGAATAAGAAATCATGTACGTTATACATTTATACACGTAGTCCGAATAGAGTATTGCATACACTTTTTCATTCATAAGTGACTGTGAATACACTTATAGCACCTGCCGTGTCCCCAAGGTAACCCAGTCTTGCTGATGAATGCATCTCTGTTTCACCTCTCACGCAAGTTTTTAAAAACATTGTCTTAGGGAGGTTGGTGTATATGTATGCCAAAAAGTGTTATGGAATATATAGGTTGTGTTCAATCTAAATCTGGAGGCATTTCACAGGAAGAGGAGTCCTGGGAAATTCAAAGAATGTACACAGGATGTATTTTATCTGATAATCTCATTTCTGACAGATGATTCACATCCCTCTCTGGTGGTGCTGAAATAGCTTCTTTCACAGATTTAAGTTCCATTGAAAAAAAACCCAGAAAGAAAGAAAATTAGTACATTTCATTGCTTAAGTAAGAGTAAGGCAAATAACAGTCTACAAACATTTGTCCCATATTGAATACCCATGCTTCCATTGAAGTTGAGAAATATTAGCAGTGTAAGAAATCTAAATGTTAGATTTGGTAACTGATTCTACCATGATAAATGAAATTTGCACATGGTACTATACTTTGAAAGACAGTACTAATATCATGTCAGACTTGGAGATACATCTTTATTTTAGCCTTCATTGTAATGCCATGCTTCATGCTTTGTATCTTTTTGCAGGTCAAGCTAGCTGACTGTGACCATGGGGACAGTTCGTGATTTGCACGATTTCCTGGAGGAGGCAGAGCTTTTACACTACTACAGTGCTCTCTGTAATCAACTGCGGATCACTGCGGTACCCCAGCTCAAGTATGTCGAGGAAGAGGACCTCGCAGGAATCGGCATGTCCAGGCCTGAAATGAGGCGCCTTAAGAAAATGTACAAGAAAGAGTGTCCTCATGGAGCTTTAGGGAAAATCAAAAAGGTAAAGACGAGAGACAAGCATGGCAGGTTCTTTTCTGCACAGTGTGCTGTGAAGAGGTCCCTGATCCAACTTACTAGACGAAAACTCTCTCTGAAACTTTTTTAAAAACCTAAAGCAATATATGTGGTGCTAGCTGACATATTAAGTAAAGGGTATTTATGTTTCTATTCTTTCTTGAAGGACGTGAACTGGATAGACATATACAACTTAAGAAATTATAAAAGACCCACATTTAAGGCAATTTCTATTCAGAGTACAGACTTCTGTGATATTCTTTGTCATTTATTTTGTTGTACTTTAGTTGAAGATGTGCAGGTTATAAAATGAGATGAGTCATTAAAGACAGACCTAGATAAAAACAACATTTAAAAGCATTTAACTATTTTTATCTCACAACATTACACCAGGTTTGTCGTTGTGAAGTAGTGCTGCGGGTTTCTAGTTACAAACATATTTCAACTTGAAAACTATTGAAAGTGTGGTTTTGGTAAATACATGCACATATGCACACACGCGCTTTGGTAGCCGTCAGTAGCTGTTCCTTCAATCATTATCAAGATGAAAAGTTCATATGCCTGAAATTGTTCTTGTCTATCAAGATAAGCAAGAGATTTTTGAAGCAATTTAAAACTGACTGTTCAGCATGCATAGTAAAGAAAAACTTAAAAAGAGTTATCATCAGAGATCTGATGTATGTTAAAAATAACTTGGCACTAAATAGAAGTAACAGATAATACATATGGTGTATATATCATCCTATCTACTAATTTAAAAATCATGAAAGATAGGGTGTATGGCATAGTTTGCTTTTATTTACTGGAAGTCTTAAATTAAATGGCTTTTCAAAGTGCATATTTTGATTAGTATTTTATGCTAATTCTTAACAAATCCATTAGGATGAGTGGTGGTTGGACCTTGGCCAGAACTAATTATGAATGCCTTTTCTTGCCATGCACAAATTAATTCATGAAGTAAAGTTGTCAAAATTCTGAATAAAAGACGCCACGTAAATTACATCGTTACATATGGAACATAAATTCTTGTGTGTAAAACATGAAATTCGTGACATAGCACACATACACAATACATGCAGGTAGAGGTCATTTAGTGAACCATTATAGAAAGCAAAAACATTTTTATTTTGAAAAACTTGTCATCAATATTTTGGAAGTTGCATTGTTTTATCAGGCCAGAGATGCTGTAAGACGGGCCTCCATAAGGCTTACTGGAGGAAGTACTTTAGATTTATCAAAGGAGCCAGAGGTATCCCAAATGTAGCCGCTAATCACCCCCTCTAATTAAGGGCATGAATTGAACTGAATTGAATGACTGATAACTTTACTCCTCCCCTTGTTTCAGGACACACTTGCTCTTGTGAATACTTTAAATTCAAAAGTAACTTCTAAAGTGGTAAGATTGACAAGTAATGAAAGGAAATCCTTATTGCTGCTTCTTAGGAGGAAATGCATGATGTAGACTAATGGTCTACACACTGCCTCATTCATAGCCAAGTACAAAATATTTCCGGTGTGGCAAAATAAATGTTCTATTTGGATAATTACAGGATTATGATGATAAAAGAAACTTTTGAGATATATATTTATTTGTGGATATTGATTAAAAATTTTCCATTTCTGATTGTAATTCAGGTATAAAGTTAAAGTTTGCTAAGCAGTGATAAGGTTTTCCCAGACAAAAAACTTTTTTGGTTTATCTCAGTATTGCTGTAGGACCCTTGATTTTGTGTTTTGTTTTGGCTGCACATCAAATTATATTGTAATAGAGGAAAGAAATTGTTCCTAATTTGATGTAGCAGCCCCTTTTTTATTGTAAAATATACATGATATAGGTCAATCCATTTATAGCAGTCTAGTCTTTTATTTTCATAGGTTATGTATAAAGCAGTTCACAGTACTGTTATGTGATAGATGTTTCTAACTTTCTAGCAATGCAATGTAGGCAAGCTGACAATTAAAATCACATTGAGTGGAATGATCTATGTGTGATTGTGCATGATGACAAAGCCAGTTGAATAGTTTAGGAGAGTCCCTTCTTTCCTTTTGTATGTTCAATTTATTATATTGTACAATGTATATAGGAAATTAGCTCTCTAAGTACTTCAATGCACTTAACTTCTGCAGGCCTTGTTTCCTCGTATGCGTACATATATACATGCTTTTCAACATTTTCATAATACAGGTTGTGATATATTTATTCTTGTAATGATGTTGCCAAACTAACCATGCATGGTATGTTATTGGCATTATCATGGTTGATTAATTCATTATGTACAGTTTAAAAGATCACTTATTTCACATAATCATATGAAGAGAATTTATATCATTTCAATATCATCATTAATAGTTTAGCAGTAGTGTAACGTTTGGAAGATGCTCAATCGGATGTCTGCTCTTGTTATAAAAGCGAGAAGAAACACTCATGTTTAACACCACCACATGCATTTTTGTGGCTTTAAGATTTGAGAAATGTTTGGTCTCTCATTTCACATAAGAGCAGTGATGTGAGGTCATGACTAAACACATATAAAACTCACACCCCATTTCTCATTTTTTCCTTCAGAATTACTTGTCACTGAGCACAAGACACTGTACTCAGTATTGAAAATGGAGGTAAAGCAGGAAAACATGATGGATGTATGAATGTTAAAAATATCTTCTTTTTTTCTTTTAAATTGCTGTATTCTTTGTGATAGTACCAGAAGTCTGTTTTTCAGGCTATCCTTACTCGATCAGATGGACCAAATCGCACTCTTAGTCCTTCACCTCCAGAACAGAGGTCAAGGCCATCATCATACATTGTATCACCAGGGAGACAGATCATTCCTGCAGAATCCATTCACATCAACAAATCTCTTGGGGAAGGGGAATTTGGTGTTGTGCAGCAAGGTATCTGGACGACAGAGCGAGGGGAGAAGGTAGGAGTCGCTTACAAAATAGTACCTGCTGTATTGTTGACTTTTAGACTTGTTAAATAACTTGCTTTTCACAGAGATCAGTTTTTTATGATCTCTACCATGTCTTCTTTTAGGTTCAAGTGGCATTAAAATGTTTAAGTAAGGAGCGGATGGAGAATGGGACCCAAGAATTCTTGAAAGAGGCAGCCATAATGCAGACCATAGATCATGAAAACATTTGTGCGATGTTTGGAGTTGTCATTGATAAAGATGACACTCTCATTCTGGTCAGTTCAAACATCTGTATGAAATGTTGGTCAGTTCCAACATGATATCTGTATTAAATGTTGGTCAGTTCCAACATTGTATCTGTATGAAATATTGGTCAGTTCCAACATGGTATCTATTAAATGTTGGTCAGTTCCAACATGATGTCTTTATTAAAATGTTTGTCAGTTCCAAATTGATATCTGAGTTAAATGTTGGGCAGTTTAAATATTTGTATTAAATGTTGGTCATTTTAAACATTTGTATTAATTGTTGGTCAGTTCCAACATGGTACAATGAAAACTACCTAATCTGGCTCCTGTACAATCTGTTTCACTGGCATTCCGACCCTTATTTTCAATTTCATATTTTCATTGTTTTACACTGTTTATTCCGACACACTGAGTATTCTAACAAAACATTTGTCTGCCAGTGCATGTAGTATTAGACAGGTTTCACTGTATAGGTGTCTAATATTAGTCAGTTCAAACATGATATCTAATGTTGGTTTGATCAAATATGTTGCTGAATTGATATTTCTATCTAATGTTGAAGTGAAGAAAAGCACTATATAAACACTTGCAAGACAAATAATTGTTCATTTATTTTTAATGGAATTGCTTTGAAATATTCATAATTGCTTATAAGACTTTGATATGAATATAGATGTACCTACATTATGCAGATAGGTTGTGTCAGTGCTGTACTTTATATTGCAGGTTACAGAGTTGGCCCCCATGAGGTCCCTCTTGGAGTGTTTAAAGGATTCAACTCTTAGATTAGACTTTCCATTATCCAGGTTGTGTGATTTTGCTCAACAGATTTGTGATGGAATGAGTTACTTAGAGAGCAAACGCCTTATTCATAGGGATTTAGCTGCTAGGAATATTCTTGTGTTCAGTAAGCACAAAGTAGGTATCTTTGTCTTCAATAGTTGAATTCGTCCTGCATTGTTATTTTTTGTGGGGAAAAATTTCATTTAGAGATATAAATATGGTTTTTGTGACATTTTTAGGTTAAAATAAGTGACTTTGGATTATCTCGAGCCTTAGGTGTAGGAAAAGACTACTACCAAAGCAAATACAGCATTAACCTCAAACTGCCCATTGCATGGTAAGGTGTGACAGAAGTATAGTGTACAAAGATATAATGTTATTATCCTCAAAATATACGATTGTTTATCACTTGATGAGTGTAAACAAAATGTTTTGTGTACAAAGATGCTATCCTGTCACTTGGCCACTGTTAAAGTGATCTCCCCTTTTCCTAAAATTCATATGAAGGTGTTTTTGTCTTTGATTAGGTGTGCCCCAGAATGTATAAATTATCTCAAGTTCACATCAGCCAGTGACGTGTGGGCATATGGAGTTACTCTGTGGGAAATGTTCACCTATGGATTCCAGCCATGGGCTGGACTTAATGGACAAGAGGTGTGTGCTTGTTATGTACTGCTTTTGTATCAGTGTCTAAAACTCATTGGAAATATATGTGGGCAATACTTTGTATAATCTATTCATTTCCAAAAACAACTTATTGCTGACAACAGATAGCAATATAGGAGTGCTGTATAGTTTGATAAATACAGGATGAATATTTAAAAATGTATTTCATCATTGTGAATGTAATGTTCACATAAGTAGTGGTGTGTATTCACTACTCTCCTTTGATACAGATACTGGAGGCAATAGACACCCCCAACTCTCAGAGATTGGAATGTCCTGACCTCTGCCCTAAGGACTACTATGATCTCATGCTGAAGTGCTGGTATCATGACCCCCAGAAGCGACCTGCTTTCAGTGAAATCAGCATCTTACTTCCTCAGGTATGTCAATGTACAGGTGTATTCTATTTAAGGTCATCAGGTAAACACAGGTGACAATCTCCTGGGTCATCACACTGCACACTGCAGTATTTGGTAAAGTGCTCCAACTCTTGAATTTCAATTTAAATGTGTGAAAATGATCCAGGAATTGATAGCAGATATACACGTTCATTCACTTAGCAATCTTGATAGCGGATAAATTGATTTAAAAGATGAACATTTCACTTTAACTACTGTTAAATCATTCTCAGCGAACTGGAAAAATAAACTTTAGGCTTGTCAATGAAATTTTTCATCTGATAAGGGTCATGATTCATGTTTAAAACATTTAATAGCTGCACATCTATACACCTGTATGAGAGTGCTAGTAGGTCTAAACCTGTCTTCTGTAGAACGCGTGTGAAGGGGTAAGTGTGATGTGTGTGTTGTAACTTGTGTATGTGATGTGTTTGTGTCGGCTGTTTGACGGAAGATTCTGGTTTTATGTTGGAACAACGGAGCACCTACCATATCAAGAAAATGTCGGGCAGCTTTTTTAAAGTCTTGTTTACCAAAATTTTGTTTTAGTAGTTTTGCTTGTGTATGACAGATTTATCTGTCAGAAGTGTCGGTTTGCTGAAGAAAAAGGAATTTAATGTGTTGAAATGCTGCAAGCTTTTTTACAGAATTTATGTATTGGGAGAACTCTGTTTTCAATGTTTTCAAACACTGTCAAGATAAGGGAGACAATAATGTTTCATATGTGTAAAGTCTCTGTGTTAGCTCTGCTTCTGTAATTTTTGTGTGCGTGATGATGATGTGGTTTGTAAACTACTTTTACTTTGTGTTGGGTTTCAGATGCGACCCATCACGATGAAGGCTTCAAGGGAGTTCCCAGAGGTCACAGTGCCAAAAGATTATCTCTACTATAAAGCTAATGATGTTGTCTATGTCATTGACAAAAAGTAAGATTTGGACCAACTATCACTTATCACATGTTTCATATGCTCGATGCTCTTATTTGATGGAAATTTGCCAGGGCAGAAATCTGATAACCAAACTTTTTTTGACATACATAAAATTGATAAAGTAAAAGCTGCATTGATTTATATTCTGATTTTCATTTAGAATAATTTTTTAGAAAAGTTGGATGCTGTATAAAATAATTTTAAGTGCCAATGTGTATGTTTGTTTTTTAGCACTTCTAACAGTCCTGCCCCTGGGTTATGGAAAGGTGTATTAAGCAATGGCAAATCAGGTTATTTTGATCCAGTCAATTTTGTCCCCTTCATAGAAACTCGAGCTAGTCCTGCCAGCCCTGCCTCTAGAACACAACTAACACGCAAAGGTACCACGCTCCTCCAGAACGGGAATAGAATTCTTTGTTCCTTATTGTTGAAACACAGCACATATATATTTAAGAAATTTCCTATGTAACATAACTGTATGGGACACTTTAGATTACTATTGAGATTGTCAATGTAAGTAATGATCAGTACTCACATAGAGGTCAAGATGGCATTTGTACGTGACCTTTGGGATGAGGGATAAAATCAGAGTTCTGATAATTTCTTTTGAAATGTTTCTCAGAAAATTTCTGCAAAATCTTGTACTGATTACTAAATGCAGTGAGTTTTTTAAATAATTCATTGATTGAAAACTACAAGTTGTGTATGTTTGATGGTATAAATGTTTGATATAACTTTGTAAAATTATGAATTGTGGGTATTTGAGATTTGATAATATAAATATTTTGAATAGCTTTGTAGTACAGTATTATGAATTGTTTGTAATATTTGATATTCCATGTATAACTTTTTAGAATTAACGAGTTCTGAGTATTTGATGATATGAATGTTTATTATAACTTTGTAGTATTATGAGTTGTGGGTATTTGATAATTTGTATGTTTGATATTTAACTTTGTAGAATCAAAGAGAAACTCTAAGGCCAAGTTGTTGAGTGCAGCAATGATCAGTGGTCCACAGAATGACCTACGACACACAGGTCACATTGGCTATGATGGAGCGGTGTTTGGGGATGTGTCTTTTATAGGGGATAACTATGACAAACTGCCTGTCAAGGTCTCCAGTACTGGCAAGTACCCTTAAATCAAACATTTAATGCAAAAGACAAACGTCTTAAACCAAATTCACCCTATTAGAAGTATCTTTAAAAATTATCATGAATAAAATCTAAACAGAAAGCTTGTCAGTGCTATTTTGCCCTACATGTGAACTATTGTTAAAGTCTCATAAAATTATTCAAATTATGTAGAAATAATTCGATTTCATTGGCGATATGTAATTTTATTGGCTGAATAACTTACTTTTTTTTTCAAGTGAGCATAAAAATAAGATACAGTAAAATATCTGTATCTCGAATATGGTTTATCTCTAATACCCCGCTTGAGTCGAAGTCGACCGCCGGTCCCAGCTGTTTTCCCTATATAAATGATTAAAAAAAACTTCTGATATTTCGAACCCGGTAATCTTGAATACTCCGCTTATGTCGAAGTAGTTTCAAGGTCCCATACCCTAAATTCACCTGGTTTATCTCGGAAGTGCAGTCAATTTTCCGCTCTGCTTACCATACCTGGCATCGTTAAGTCACACATTCACACCCGCAGCTACATCAATTATAATTAATGACCGCTAATCCATGCTCGCCTTTTCCGAGTAGACCCAGGTCGCAATAAATGGTTCAACAGCTTGGGTGATTAGTGAAGCCATCCAACATTACAGCTAAAGTTCACCGCCAATTATGAACTAAAACACCTGATTCCAGGGATGGTGTTTTGAATGACACGCTCTATCATTAACATGTGGGTTAGATAAACGTACAAAATCGTCGAAGTACGCTTGAAGGTAATGCTCTTAATAACGATTAAGCATTTAATAACACACGCTTCATAATTAAAACTAGTACAGAGAAAACATGAACATTTATTTAATAAACATTTAAAAGTTTGGTTTTTTTTTAATCCATCTTTTTTGTTTCTTACGTGTTTTCATTACAATGCAATATGTAACTACATCCCAGTCGAGCCTGGGCATCAGTAAACTTAAAGTAAGCATACCGGCACGACCATCTTAATTTTGAAACACATTGTGAATTCAACTGGATATTTATATATATTTAAAAAACGAAATGTTTGTCTTTGAAATTCCACAATATTAATTTATCAACTTGTATTAAACTATAAGAAACGGCAACTGGGTTTTTGTTTATAATGCAAATCCCATACTATGCGTCAAATATCCTCCTTCAAAAATATCCAAGATCGATTTTGGATATCTCGAACCCCCGGATATCTCGAAATTTTTTCGAGGTCACTCGGACTTCGAGATAGAGATATTTTACTGTATTTTAAAACGTTTCTTGTTTCAGTAACATTACTTGTAATGTAAAGCATTGTAACATCATTGTTTTTGTTTGGAAATCATCCTATAAACATTAAAAGTGTATTTTTCAAATGTTAAATTAATGTATAATGAGGAATGAGTTTTATAGCAAATTAGGTTACTGAGTTAAAACGTAACTAGGTGAAGATTACGTATTATATTAATTCATGAAGTATTTTACGGTATTGATTATTTTATGCAGGTAAACTAAATGAGCTTCATAGAATAAGTCCAGAAAAAGAAGGAGTTTCCATGAATGGCCATCTTGGATCTGGGCACTCTTGGTAAGACAGTTGACATAATTTTTCATGTGATAAAAATACAGATGACTGTGTTATGATTTTTTTTTACCACTATTACTTGTAATTATGTACAGGGTATTAGACATGAAACATATAAAGTGAATTTCTTTGAATACAGCCATAAAAAGGATGAAACGTAAGGTGGATTTTGAGTTTTATGAGCAGCTAATCCTTTTTGAAGTGTAAGGATGGCTATGTATTTGTTTTAGATAATACGGAGTTCCATAATGTGTAGTTTCCCATTCCTGTACAGATAGCAGACCATTGAGCTTATTTTGTTATCGGTGAATTTTTTCTGTACATTAGTGTGAACTTTCATGTTTTCTGTACAAGGATATGAATTGTTCGGTTTCTAATTGTTAAATATTATTAATTGCCCCTAACTGCAGTCTCTTGATTTGAAGCCTTGTGAAGTATGCAGACAATGATATGAATTATGGAACTTGTGTGTTCAGTAGCACGAGATACCTAAGAACTGCGAACGATAGTATTGTTTTGCCACCTACCATCTGGTCAAGATTGATTTACATGACAAATCAAAGACAGATAACTCTATCATTTGCGTTAAAATAACATGTATCACTATATGAATACATGGACAACGGAAAATATTTTTAAAACATCATCCCTATAAATTGTCATTTAGCAAATTTATATACCAAAAACTTTTGACTTTTGTTGTTTGGGGGGGGGGGGGGGGGGGGGCATTTGTTTACAGACCAAAATACAGCGAAAATGTTCATTCTATGATCAATTGCAAATGAGGTTAAAGTGTAAGATATGAAGATTAACCATTTTTACTCAATAATATACAGTAATTTGAAAAATTAAATGGTTATTTATTGATATCAATAAGAATTTTGAAATATATGACGTTTTAAAGCCCGGTTTCAAGGAACATATTTTTCTACCCCTGAATCAAAAGGAGTTGAAATTAAGAGCAATTAATCAATTAACACTGGTATTGAAGTTAATAATTACTAATGGATTCTACTTTGCAGTTTTAAAAAATGTCATTAGCAAAATTGCAAAGCATTTTAAAGTATACAAGTTGAAAATGTAGGCGTGAATCTAGAGTTAGCGTGCGTAGTTCTTTGTTCAGCTCGTGCTAATGAAAGCATAGCCATTCTTATTTGAGCTTACTAGAAACAGTGCTGGTGAAGTGGATACAACAGCTTCAATAAGTTATTCCCATTATCATATAACCATTGATTAATGGGTTCAATGTTTTATTTCTTCTCCAACATATGTATCTCACATTTGTATATTAAAAGAAATTGCTTTTATAATCATGTGAACGCAATACACACATTTGGAATGCTTATTGGCTTTGATAACCCTATATATACAAGCAGATGCATAGATAATTGGTGGAAATTAAAAAAAAAAATTAAGTTGCATTTAAAATTTTTTCTTTGCTTCATGGAAAAGTCCGCAAGATTTAAACAGGTATGGTGAAAACGCCTTGTGGTCAGCTAAAAAGCAGCCTAGTTTTATGTTGTTATGAATTTGTAATTTTGTTTTTTGTTTGTTTTCCTGATATAGAAATTCTAGTTAATGTGTGATAGTGAAAAAAAAATCACAGGTATAAATAGAAATTAGAAATAGTTGTATAGAATTTCCCAGAAACAGAAGTAGTGGAAGATGATACTTTTAGGTATAAGCATATTACTTAGGTCTAAATAACATTTCACATTTACTATTGAACTTCACCATGTTTTGCTTTTGTTGAACACTGAGATTATCACAATAAATTGTAAACAAGTAACTCATGTATTGAAGCTAATAAAGGATTAACATAAAAACACATTTGAAAGTGTACATGTATTTTTACCTCACCTGAATCTTCGACTGAATTGATCAACTGACAGAAATTAAGTCATCTTTTTCAGCATTTGTGTATGTCTGTATAATTCTATAGGTGTTTCTAAACAATGGTTGAATGTCTAGTTATCAAAATACACACTGCTTATCTAGAGGTCCTAATGAAGTGTTCTTACTTTTCGGAGCAATTGAAATACAAACATTCTCTTGCATCATGTGACTAAATGGTCCTCAAATGATCTTATAAAAGTGTTCTTGTTCAGAGAAGTTGGAATACAAACAATCTTTAAGATGACTGTATGATGTCACTGAATGGACCATTCAAATAGTCCTAAAAATTTAGAGTGATTTGAATTCCAACATGGCTACTGTGGCTTCAGATTAGCCATTGAAGACAAACTTGAAGTATTTTCCTGATGGCCACTCATGATCTTGTTGTGGTCATCACTGTACAATGTAAATAAACCAGATTTTAAGTTCTTGATTATTGTTGTACTGCTAATTAAGTACATAAAAAATGAATATTATGAAGCTTGGTTTGAATTAGGTGTGTATCATGGCCCATGGGCCTCAAATTTTCATTTCAGAGGGTTGACAGTGGAAAACTTTTGGCTTTAAGATTATGAAATGTCGTTCTGCAAAAAACATAGTTACTTGATAAGTGATATGAGATAAACATCAGTAGAAGGACCTAATAAAGTGTATCAGTGAAATGTAGATCTGCCAAATCTTTTGAATTGGATTTTTATATATAATTTGTGGTTACAGGATAAGTCAGGAGTCCATAGACAGTACATTTGCTTTAAGAAGTGATGAAAATCCCAATAAGAACCTGGAGTACACAGATATTGATGACGATTCAATTTTTGCTGATTTCAAAATGCCCGACATATCAGTGAGTGCACAGAGTGTTCTTGATAATGTCATTGGATATTGTGAAATTGTTTTGGACCTTGAAGATATAGATTGTGTTGTATAATTAATTGATTTTGTGCTGACAATGCAAGGAGAAAGTAAAACACTTATGTCAGTGTATATTGACATTCCTCATGCTCAAATTCCACTGTTTTGTCATGTGTTGTCAGCATGCTCCATTTTTATTTTGCAGAGTTCATTTGATTTTGGACCTTCATTTATGGATGAAGTTCTGAAAGCCTTAAATGAAAAAGAGGCTAAGTTGGAGTCTCCAGACAAAGAGAGCACCCCCTCACAGGAGGATGCACGGATAGACTGGGGGGATTCCAAGGAGAAGAAACAGACCCCTCCCCCACTGCCATCCCAGCCCCCCAGGATGGTAGGCTGTGATGATTTAGAGGTTCCATCAGAGTGATATATGAAGTTGCTCTTGTAATCCTAACAGAGTTTAATATCAGTTCACCATAACAATGCAGCTTTTATTTTAGTTGCTACTTGTATATAACCAGATTATTACAAAAAATTGCACACTTTAGTGACTGGTGTTGGGTGTTTCATGTTTGATTTGAACATTTTGCAAAAATTCATAACATTTTGTCACCAGTTTGCACTGCTTTAGAAGAAAAGATGAGACATTGTTTTTATTAGAGAATTAAACAAAAGACATTGTTTTTATTTAACAATTAAACAAAAGACATTGTTTTTATTGAACAATTAGACAAGAGCAGTTTCAGATCACAAGGTGGAAAAAACTATTTCTACAAATATTAAACCACATATTGATATGAATGAACTCAGTACATCTTTTTAATCTTTATCATGAATTATCTTCTTTTTCACTTTGGCATGGACTTAAACGATTTCTATTCAAGTAAAATTTATCAACTTTTTTCTAAAAGATTTAAATACATATACAGAATATATCTCATTTCTTGAAAGCATGTCTGATGATTAATAAATCCAAAGTGGCTATCATTTATATTCTGGAATGATTTAATATGTAAACATTTTCTCTGCATTCTGCTTTTCCATTTCTTCTAAGGAAATAAAACGTGAAACCCCCAAGCCTGAGCCCAGGAAACAAGCTAAGGTCAAACCAATGTCATCTTCGGATGAGAAGCGAATGGAAAGTGCAATAGCAATGGCCAATGAATTTGCTGCACACAGCACCAAAAGTCATATGATGGATGCACATAGCCCTCCCACTTCCCCTATAAGTGAGAAAAACATTTTCGACTCTGAAAACCCTGAATCTCCCAAACTTATGAAGAAATTAAAGAACTCTATTAAAAGAAGTCCAAAAGTTGAAAAGAAGAGAACGTTTTCTGAGGAAATTTCCAATAAGACTGATTTGGAGGGAGATGTCCCGCCAGAAGCGCAGGAGGCTTATAATATGTTGGTAGTTAAAGGCTCCATCAAAGATAAGGCTAGGTCAGAGGATAGGTCGCATGACAGAGAATTTCGACATGATAGGGGAAGTGAATGGGAGAGCCGTGTGAAACAGGACAGTTATGGGTTACACAGGTCAAGTCCAGCCAGACAGGATAGTATAAATAGTTACTCCTCAAGTACAACACAACAAGAAAGCTGGAGGTCACCTCCAGAAACTGTTCCAAGGCAGGACAGTTGGAATAACAGAGACAGTCCAGCTCGTCAAGACAGCTGGAGCACAAAAAGAGAAAGTCCAGCTCGTCAAGACAGCTGGAGTATGAAGAGGGATAGTCCAGCCAGACAGGATGGCCGGAGAATCCAGGCCGAGAGGCCCTCGGTTCCCTTAGCCAACACTGCGGAGGTCTTTCTAGACTCCCAGCAGGAGGAGCCAGCCAGACCCACGCCCAAGCCCCGGGGAGACAGGTCAGAAATTCCAGTTCCTGCCCCCAAACCAAGGACAGAAATTGTTCAGAGGGTGGAACCTGTTCAACGCCCCCAGAGACCACCACCATCGATCCCAAAAACTATGGACTATGATCTTAAAGTAGACTTGCCTGAGGAGAAAGTTAATGGTGTTAACAAGAGATTTAGCACCACCAGTGACCATAATTCTACAGCAAGTTCAGAAAATGATGACACTAAAAATCAGGTTGAGGTGTTAAGAATTGACATACCTGATTATAATGATGTGAAAAAGGAAAGTATTTCAGACACTTCATCTAAAGACTCACAGCAAGAGGAAGCACCAAAATTTGAGCCAACTCGTAAAGATTCATTTAAAAATGATTTATTGTGGAGTGAAGATTTTAGTGAGCCATCACCACGTGAAATTATGTCAAAGTTGGCAAGAGAGAGCAGGATACGCAGATCTCTTGATCACCAGAGAGGGGCGTTAGGTGATGGACTAGATTCGGGACCATCGAGAAATATTCGAGAACCACAAGGGATACCAGGAAAAGGTCTTGGCGCAGCATCGAATGAAGATGAGGAGGTTGATACTAATCCCTTGCGCATGTTAAGAGGTGGTGCAATCCCAACGGTCCGCGGAGGGCGGGTAGGACAAGGTACGGTTTATAATGTCTCTTCTGTTCCTCCTAAATTACGGGTAAAACTCCCCGCCCTGCACCATTCGCTCAGTGTTGACTCTGGGACTAATCGTGTTGAGCATGTGAATGAGGGTGACAACACCAGTTATGGAAATGATAATAACCTTAACAAACGGTCCTTAAACAAACCCCCTGCTGTTCCACCTCGATCCTATAGCATCAGTGATGCTGGTTCTCATGGCAACCCTGTTCCACTGCCTCCACGAAAGCCGCTTAGACAATCAACGTTAAACGCACCACCTCGGGAGCGAAAGTACCCTCTGTTGCCTAACGATGACCCAGGTCACACTACTAGCTGTTCGTCGAATGTTGCATGGTCGTCCACCCAAAATACCCAGATCAAGCATGATTGTGATGTAGATTCCTCTGCTCCCCCACCACTTTTACCAAGATCTAAAAGTGTTAATCCAGACATGGACAATAGTGAGGAGGATGAAGACGACAGTGTTTTCATCACTGACGATGATGCCCCTAAGTTAGATTTTGAAAACCACTGTAATTCATTTGAAAACAAATCCAAGCATCCTCCTCCATTAGGATTAATGAAAGGTCCCACCTCTTTGGATTTAGATCAATATTCTGTTAATAAGTTACAAAATGGTTCAAAGTCTACCAACAAGGCAGCCACTTTTCCTCGAGGCAAATTTCGTCTCCAAAATGTTGACTGTAATTTAGAACAGTTAGGATTTTATAACCGCCCTGATCCTTTCTGGGATAAGTGTCTGGTGGTGGCAGGTCGTAATTACTCTGACCCTCTTGGGAGCTCGGAGGAAATCTCGCCACTAATGCTTGCAAACTACAAATCGAGTGACGGGGTTAGTTACGAAGACTTGCTTGATTTTGCATTAGATAGGTATGGCATTTTTTATGTCTCTTTCCTTTGTATTATGTACTGCTAAATACCTCACCACATATGTTTTACCTGTTATGTATTTGTATATATACATCTTTACCACTGCTGTTTAACACACTGCCCGTGGAACCAGGTTTGGTTTGTAAATGATGCTTGACAAGAAAAGAGCATTTTACATTCCAAATCTGCCCTCATCCATTTTCATTAGGACTCCATTGCACGGGGAATTTCTGTTGAATCAGATAGTTAGTACAGTCGTCCCTTGATAACAAAAACAATAACATGCATTTTTCAATTTAACATGGGAACTGTTTGTATACTTTGTGAAATGTGTCATGTCTGATAAGATGTGGAAGAAAGAGAAAAAAAGTCTCATCTTTTTAAAATTCAGTTTGGTTTGGTTTTTGTGTTTAACAAGAAAGACACCTATATTTGGCTTTATGAATTGACATGTTGCATGCTAGAATCACCAGAAATTACCCAGACTGCTCAGTATGTAATCGACATTTCTCCTTGTGTTTTGTTTCAGTATTTTATTTGGATCTTTAAGTGTGGCCATTATGCTTTCTTCTAAGGTAGAGCTTTCGTCTCCGTAGTAATTTTGAGTCCTTACTTTTCATTAACCTTTAGCACTTCATAATCTGTAGTGTGTTCTGTAACCATGGCAACCTTTGTTTATTTTGGTAGAAGGAACACTGTTCATTTTTGCATGGAAATTTTCATTTGCCATAGTATTATGCTAGTAGCCCATTGTGAAGGGATAATGCCATTCGTATCTAAATGTAGCCTCACTGGGTCACAGGAAAAATAAAAGGGGGCAAAATCATTTTGAGGGCATAACCACAGAAACTTGCATACAATATAAAAGATATTGTTATGCATGGACTTGGGATTGATATGATTTTGGATATACACATTAACAAAGCAAGCAAGTAATTCAGTCCCTAACAGCATGCCGTGTGAGGGGTGGGTAGTATTTTCATGTAGACATTTTTCATTGAATGGGCAGTGGGGGTAAGTAACATTTTCTATCTTGTGAACCTTTGGAAATTGTATTTTCATAATTTTGTCTTTAGTATATTTTCTCGTGAATTAAGATGAAATTAATGTTTTAATGCAGGAAGAAGAACGGCCCGGAGGTAGAAACGTTGTTAAAAGTATTCTGTAATGAAGTAAGTGTTGGAAATTATTGTACATGTAAATTTTAATTGCTTATTTTTATACCCCCACAAACAAAGTATATTGGAATCACCTTGTTCGTCTGTCCATAGACACGATTTGCCCAGAGTACACCAATGAACAGATTTTATTAAAACTTTGTGTATATCATAGATGTAAAATGAAGTTGTGCACCTTCATTTTGACCGAGATTTTTTAACATTGAAGGAAGTTATAGATATATTTTTCCATTTTATGTTGTAATTGTCCAGCAAATATCTTGAAAACCATTTATTCTTCAGTGAGCACAAATTCACTATTTCTCTTCATTTAATGTACCCTGCGTGGGGTATTAGTCCCATTGGGTATTGTGGTTTGAGGAAAAATTTGTGGTGTAAGAGTTGTCTTTCTTTGTGTTCACATTCACCTGTTCGTGAGGAGGATCAGACTTTTTGTGTCTGTACCACATGAACATGAAAAATTAGATAGCTCCTACAACTGTAAGTTATTTTACAGTATTATATGTACCTAAATGATCTGAACTTATAAGTTAGCACAGTTATTGGGCAAATATGAAATTATTGAGTAGTCAATACACTGTATCTGTGCAGATAAGTTCACACAGGTAAGCAATATCTGTTCAAGTATAAGTGATTTTACAGTAAGAGGTGTTTTCCTAAAAGGTTAAACAGATCATACTAGCAATGTGCAAAACTAACTAATCCTGTAAACATTCGGTCCGCAGTCATTTTATTTCCTATATACCACAACAAATTCCTATAGACCAAAATAAAAAAAGCACTAAAATTAACATGCAGCCTCCACTGTTTTTGAAAGATAAACAATATTTAATATTTGATCATGTTTTTAATTATATTCCTTCTCAATTTCTTAATGATTCCACTTTATCCCCTCTATGTTCACGGCAACAAGAACAATGCATTTTACAGGTATCTTCATCAAACACTAACCAGTCATTGTCATTTTCCCAGTGATCCTGAAAACTCTTTGTTCTTTTTTTCTCTCCCATAATTTTCTGATACTTTGGGCACAGAATTACTGGAACTTGCACCTGCTTTCTGCTTCATGCCGGAGTGTGCACCCTCTACATGTTTTGATTGATCGAAAGAGGACATCTTTAGATCGTCAACAAAGAAACGCATGAAGATGAAAGCGAAAGTACATATTGAATCTGTTCCATCCCCCTCCCCTTGTTAGAATTGGATTACTCTGATTTGTTATAAGGGAACATTTTATTATAGCAAATCAACGTAACACAGACGTATATATGACTTGATCAGATTTCCCATAAACAAGTTGGTCTATCACCGTTTCAATTGATGTAGACTGACAAGATTTTCTATAGACATTGTCTACTAGGTAGTGCAGATGCAGCGTGCTGCATTTGATTACATGTGTAGTTCCACCCTTGAGTTTAATCTTATCTATAAATGTGCATGCATTAGTCAGTGCAATATTGAATTATTATACCCCCCGAACGAAGTTAAGGGAGGGGGTATATAGGAATCACTCTGTCTGTCCGTCCGTCCGTCTGTCTGTCTGCAGATTCGTGTCCGGGCCATAACTTCTTTGTTCTTTGACTTAGGCATACCATATTTGGCACACATGTGGATTACCATGAAACGGTGTGTTGCGTACCTTCATGACCTTGACCCTTGACCTCAAGGTCAAAATTAAAGGTTTTTTACAATGGATTCGTGTCCGGACCATAACTTCTTTGTTCTTTGACATAGGCATACCATATTTGACACATGAGTGTATCACCATGACACGATGTGTCATGTACCTTCATGACCTCCATATGACTTTGACCTCAAGGTCAAAATTAAAGGTTTTTACAATGGATTCGTGTCAGGGCCATGACTTTGTTCTTTGACATGGGCATACCATATTTGACACATGAGTGTATCACCATGAGACAATGTGTCGGGTACCTTCATGACCTCTATATGATCTTGAACTTTGACCTCAAGGTCAAAATTGATTATAGGGTTTTGACGTAGTTATACCATAAGACATGGGTGTATCACCATGAGACTATGTGTCATGTACATTCATGACCTCTTTATGACCTTGACCTTTGATCTCAAGGTCAAAATTATAGGTGTATGCCATGGATTTGTGTTCGGACTATATCTTCCATTTTCTTCTACAAAGGCATACCATATTTTTACACTCAGGAAAGAGGTAATTTATACCTATTAACAACACCCTTTGGGAGATTGGGGTAAGAGGGGGGTATTCTTAGTGAGCATTGCTCACAGTACCTCTTGTTTATATCTGTAATTAATGTGATGGATCTTTACAGGTGAGTGTTCACGACTGTACAGCAGCCCTTGAGGACACGGGGTGGGATGTTCTGATGGCCATTAAGTATATCAAGCTCAAACAGCTACTGAGTCTGGATCTGGGTGACATTAACCACTGTAAGGAGGCCTTGATTTCATGTGACTGGGATGTACCCCGAGCCGTGGACTATGTTTTCTCCCAGGGCCCGCCCAGTCCCGAGTGTGTGGATGTATAGGATCAGACTCACAACTTGACAAAGGCTCAAGCCAGCCTGATAACCTGAGACCACTCGCTTTGTTGTAAATAAAGACTTGACAGAGTTTCATCTGTGTAAATCAATACTCATTTACCAAATGTGATGTATACATCCAACTTCCTGTTTGTCTACTGTGGAAATTTCAGCTGCTGAATCGGTGTTATGTGGCATTATTGGATTTCTGTGCAGCGGTAAATCTGCGGCTCGTGGTTGTGTGTGATGTTTTCTTAAACCATTATTTATTTATGTCATGTTGAAAGACAATTTTTCTGAAATAACATTTTCATATGCTACAACAATATGAAAAAAAAACTGCTTTTTCTTATAGAACATGTAGAAAATTTATTTCCAAAAGCAAAGAGTGATTGCTTGCCTTTTCGTGATTTTATTTCACAGCCAGCTAAAATCATTGTGAAACCGGTAAAAGTCACTCAAGATAACGAGTTGGTCGTTTGAATTTGCAAAATGTCATGTAACCAGTGATGCTGTCATTAAAACATTTTTTGAGATTCTGAACTGCTGTAGAAGACAGCAGCCATCAGTCATTGTTCTTCCATATCCTTGCCATTATAGTTTATACTTTTACTTTATAATATGAAATACATTATTCATCATAATAAAAAAAAGAATGTTATAATTAGCATAATAATCCAGATAAATTGTACCACTTGAATAACCGACTTCTCAAGCGTTATTTAATGTTTACAGTATTATTAGTAATCTATAATCTGTCATTAAACTATCATTATATGTAACATTGAATTTTAAGAAGTAACCCTTTCTGACCCTCAGTCAATGTGTTAGTGCTGAATTATGAAATTATTACGTAAATTGTATATATACAATGTATACATATATTATGTACAAATTATGTGTAAGTTTGTATTACTATGTGCAATAATTTGAGCTAGTTCATACATTTTGTGTATCTTTGTACCGTCTTTGTTTCATCAAGCATGGATTTGGTGCCTATCCACAGTATGCAATCATTGTCTTGTCGTGCCATAATTAGGTTCATTACGGTTACTTCCCTGTTTAAGTGTTGCATTTTTCATTCAGAAATTGTGTTAGTTTTTAGTGTCTGTCAATGAAGGAATAATAAATGATTAAAACTTGTTTAATTACATCGTGTCTACATGTGAAGTCTTAGACAGGTATTTGGTAAGAGCATAATGTCAAGGAACATAACTAGTTAAACTGAAGTCAGACTACAAAATTTATTTCCAAGATTGTGTGGAAAATACATGCTTTTAGTGGCAGATCCACCTCAAAAATTAGAATGTGTAAGACTGGCTGTTAGTGATAGATGCATCTCTCCAGCACACAATGACATGAAAATGAGATCTACTGGTACACTAATCTGAAGGATTGCACAGTCGTGATCACAGCATTTTTTATAGAAAGCAGCTACTACTATACGTGGAGTGTAACATATCCTGCTCCTTCATAACTATATTTTGGGACTGGTTTTATATGCAGACTTTCCCCTGGATCACAGCAAGGGTCTTTGTCTATAAAATGAATATTGATAAATAGCTGTGATGTAGTGTATTGTTCTGGTGAAGCCAGAGCGAACTCCTCAAGTTTCTTATTTGCCAGTTTGGTGTACTTGGAGATGCTGTTGCGAAATATGCTGTGAAGATTCCAAGGACATTCAACATCAAGGTTCACTCTATTTAGAGAGTTGTGGCCCTTTGACCAGTAGGGGATATTCCTTGTGGACAGTTAGCAAACCTTGGCTAACGCAATTATTTTACTGGCAGCATGAAATCGTGTGAGTGCCTTTGGGAACTCGTACATCTTTTAAATGTGTGTGTTGCCGAGAATCTTTGTTAGGATGTCCCAAGATCGCCGAGGTGCGAGATTTTTAGTCTATCGAGATTGCCTGGTCCTATTTAGTTTCTCAATCAAATATGTTTAAACAATACTACTTATCGAAATATAATAGGGTTTTAATGTATCATTTCGTGTCCTTTAGGGAGAATTCAATGGACAAGGTTTTAATGTATCATTTTGTGCCTTTTAGGGAGAATTCAATGAGCAGTGACATCATTTCGTGTCCTTTAGGGGGAGTAGCATCTTGAAATTTTAGACTATTCTAATTATTGTCTCCATGAAACAATAGTAGTTGATTTGGGTTTTGAAATATACTTACATGTTGTAATGTCTTCTAGACGTCAGGAGTAGCATTTTGATTTTAAAAGTATTTAAGAGATTGGTCTATTTAGAAAGCGCGACCACACTATATCGGAATGGAAAACCATGGCCGTGTAGTCTTTTGTATAATTTCATTGATTTTAGCAGCATTGGTCAAGATGGACGAAATGAGCAATCAAAAGACACGATTGGATTATGGATTGCGTTAAGTTATTTTACAGTTCATTACAAGCATTTTAAATGAGGCATCAACTACTTCCATCCAGTAGTGTAGAAAAAAACGGCCCCATTGTAGTCACTCCCTCTGAACACAAAGAACAAGCGAAAACTACTAATATATAACTATAGCAAACGATAAGTATTGAATAAGTAAAAAAATAACATTAATAGATATTCCATTAATACAGAAAAGGATTGGTCAATAATTAGAAAATAAAGATAAATATTACGTAATCACAGATAACTAAGTGTATGTGCACATGTAATATATTATATGAATAGACGCAATTAAATAGATGTGGCTACAAACGCCGTTTTTTCTCACCATTTTAAAATTAGTGGGCCGTCTACCAGTATTTGGTAATAATTATACATGAATCTGTTTTACATACAGAACTTTGCCTGTGATTTCAAATGCCTACTAGCTTTACAATAATGAACATCATCTGTGTATCTATATCTAGTACTTGGTGAAAAACTATTTTCATAAAGAAAGAATGTTTGCTCGTAACTCCGTATAATGATCCCCGTGCTTTACGTCCCTCCTTTTCCTTTTGTTGGTTATAAAAATTATAAAGTACTCGCACTTTATACAAAGAGTGCTTATGAGTCGAGAGACACGAGTCTTGTCCAAGATTTGTGGAAGTTCAAAATCTCCTGGAAAAGGCTAAATTTCGTGTCCGTATCCTTTACTTTATAACCCCCACCCCCCACATTCACTTATGCTTGATATCATGGCCTGTACGTTTTGTATCAGAGTCCTAACTTGTACTCATTAGACTAAGGGCATTCTTACATTAGTCAATATACTAATTGTAACTTTTCTTTCCCAGTCAGATTGCCCTTAGTCTAATGAGTACAAGTTAGGCTGAAATTTTACCAGCGTACTCTGTTTAGTAGTACTTACCCATATAGATAAATAACAATCATACAGATGTCCTATACTGTCGGAGTTCTAGAAAAATAACAATCCTTCAGATGTTCTATACTGTCGGAGTTTTAGATAAATAACAATCATACAGATGTCCTATACTGTCGGAGTTCAAGATAAATAACAATCATACAGATGTCCTATACTGTCGGAGTTCTAGATAAATAACAATCCTTCAGATGTCCTATACTGTCGGAGTTCTAGATAAATAACAATCCTTCAAATGTCCTATACTGTCGGAGTTCTAGATAAATAACAATCCTTCAGATGTCCTATACTGTCGGAGTTCTAGATAAATAACAATCCTTCAGATGTTCTATACTGTCGGAGTTCTAGATAAATAACAATCATACAGATGTCCTATACTGTCGGAGTTCTAGATAAATAACAATCCTTCAAATGTCCTATACTGTCGGAGTTTTAGATAAATAACAATCCTTCAGATGTCCTATACTGTCGGAGTTCTAGATAAATAACAATCCTTCAGATGTCCTATACTGTCGGAGTTCTAGATAAATAACACTCATACAGATGTCCTATACTGTCGGAGTTCTATATATAAATAACAATCCTTCAGATGTCCTATAATGTCGGAGTTCTAAGATAAATAACAATCCTACAGATGTCCTATACTGTCGGAGTTCTAGATATCTGTCGGAGTTCACATTTCGACACTATATAGGTGTACACACATTTAACACTATGTTACACCTGTGATCTGCTGATCTGAACTGACAAAATTTAAATTAACATAATGAAATATATACAATAATAAATAACCAAACTTATATCTAAATATATTATAATCGTATTTTCTCGTAAAATCACGTAACTATGAGATTATTCGATCTTGTTAGTTCGAGATATTTTCTCGTAATTACGAGATAATAATCTCATAAATCCGGGATATTTTTTCCATGATACTAATAGGCTTTCGTATGTTTTAGATCACGATGATATTAGGCCTACTGAATTTTTCGATTGCCAGATCATGGCAGATGCGATAACAAATATACTGATTCTGAGCCCTTGTGATTCTGATGTCATAAAATCATAAAATGATCGCAAAGCACACTTTGGTCATAACATAAAATCGGGTTTTCCAAAATCTTGACGGTAAATAAGTAACAAAATAACTAAAGGGGAATGTGATGGTTGGAACGAAATAATTTCGTGGAAATGAATGTTTAAAAAAATATGTTCCTTCCGTCCGTAATTTTTTTTTATAGAGATTCATCGGGTTCGAAATGTCTAGAATCTAAGGGAAGTAACTATCCTACGCGTAAATACATTCAAAATGGCGACGAACACTGAAACGCAAAACCCAATTCTCTCGGATGAAGAGCAGAAAACGTTCACAGGAGCAACCCTTCAAATTGACGGGGTTGACAATCAAATGGGGCATGAACCAGGTGTAGAGTTCACTGGACCAAATCCAAATTTTAACAGGAATCGGCCTGGAAGTGTGTATGGAAGGCAAAGTATCCGAAGTACAAGCAGCCGCACCTCAGTCCGACCGGGATTTATCAAGGGCGATGTAGAGTCCAGTACATTCTTCAGTTATAAGGTTTTGTAAACAGTTGCTTTGAATACACTTTGTTTTATTTCTGTATCTACCTTCCCAGTTTTACAAGTACATGGTCAAGTTAGGCTCAGTAGAGTTAGTAGTATATAGTTCATGTGCTATGCTGCAACAGAGATGCAGGGGCGGATCGAGAACATTTTCTAAGGGGAGGATTGCGACCCAAGTTTGTATCTTTGCCGCCTAAAACTAAAAAGGGGGGTTGGGTACCTCAAAATTGCAAAAATGAACTTTAGGTCAATAGTATTTATAAAATATTTAACCAATTTGAACCCCCCTCTAGATCCACCACTGGAATGGTGAATTATTGCATTAAATTTTTGACATTGAATTCATTTGTCTCTGTCAAGTCAAAACGTAAAATTGACTGAGATTAAAATGGTCACAGTGTATATTTTGGTATTTCGAAATATGAGTATATGTCATCGGTATAAGTTTCATTTGCAGTCATATAGGTGTGATAGAATTATTATGACAGTGTAGACAAGAACAATGACTCATATTAAAATAATAACAATAGATTAAAAAGAAATTTATATTAACTTTAGTATTTTGATTAAAATTGACTTGGTTTTCAATCAATTAGTTTATGTATGATTTCTGTTGGTTAATAGTTTCAAATGTCACAACACTTATTGGAAATAAAACTTCACTAGGTAAAAGTTGATTTCCTTAAATACTTTATAAAACAGTAAATCTGACATATCTGATCATATCCTTATTCATATTAAATGTTTCATCAACTTTCTGTCTCTTATGAAGTCAGACGAGTGTTTTTCACTTTCAAATAGTCAAATATTTGATTCATGCTAATTGTTAAATTTTAAGCATTTCATGATAACACAAGTTTACCCTTTATTGAAATCATTGATATAAGATGTTCTGTGTGCTCTTTCTATCAGTATCTGATATGGATGTTCTATTTTATGATTACGGACTCTTCATTAATTAGTGCTATCTCTTTAGACCGTATATAAAAGCATCCATAGAATGTGTCACTAGTGTATTTCTGAGAAGTATTTGGCCATTTTAGGGCTGTTTTTTGTTGAAACAAAGTGTAATGCCAAGAGTTGGTACAGTTATAAATTGAAATAGTATAGTAAACTGATTTTAGTACAGTACAGTCTTGGTACCAAGTATTGATGTGCAAGCATCTGTAACGGAATGTACCATTTATCATGTTCATGCAACATTTATTGGGCCTTTCAGTCATGATAATTAACTGAGTGAATTTCTACTAAGAGTTGTTGATTTAAATATTAATTATTGCGATAGATAGAGATGATACAGTAACAAGATGTACACTAATTAGAAATGAGACTTTGTGAGTTAGATTTGCATGCTTTATCCACCAGCAGTTTTCACAGTGTGTAGAAACCGCGAATAAATTACATGTATAGGCCTGGTGTGATGAAGTTTGAGCATACACTTACACTAATTGATATCAGTGTTTTGGATAATATTAATTACATGTTAGTCAAGAAAATACAAAATGACAGATCATTATCTTGAATTAATTTATACATGGTACTGCAACCTTAAGGTAAATGTCATATATACATAGTGATACATAGGGGTGTGTATTGCTCAAGATTTTCCGATACGATACAATATTTTCTGATGCAATATCTGATGTATTGGATATACAATGTAGTTAAGCATTTTCTGAAGTAAAATATCAAAATTTAAAAAAAATGAAGTGGTTTTTAATATCTTTTATTTCATAACAAAACAAACAATGACAATTAAAGTCTGAGGAAACTCCAATGTCACAATGTAAAAGCAGGGATTAAAGTCTGAGAAATCTCCGATGTGTCACAACGTTAAAGCGGGTATTAAAGTCTGAGGAATCTCTGATGTGTCACAATGTTAAAGCGGGTATTAAAGTCTGAGGAATCGTGTTCCTGTTAGAAGCCATTTTTAAATTATGAACTTCGATCCCGACTATTAAAAGGGCTATTTTTAAGCCCGACATTATATCGTATCGTATCGTCGAAACACCGTATCGTATATCGCTGGACAGGCGTATACCGGTACATTTCGATATATCGATGTATTGATTCACCCCTATGATACACACATGTATATATACTTAGCTGTTAAACATTGGAATATACTATATTTATATTTTGACATGATCACTCTGAAAATATTTTTGTACTGACAAGTTAGACTATTACTGTGTCTTCTGTTTGGGATGCAAGGAAAGTGGATTTTCCATGAACTTATATTATAGGTAAAAGAACACAAAATTCACATTAAAATGTACATACATAAATCTTCATATTTGGACAGGAACACATAATATTATGTGAAAGAATCATTTTGGGATGAGAATTCTTATGCGATGTCATAAAGTCCCACATGCTAGGCATTTCATGTGCATTTGTTTTAAGTATCAATTGTATATTATACCTTTTACATCAACGAGTCAAACTTTTCTTGAAATAGTTGTAAAAAGTAACATTTATTAACAGATTCTACCATTAACAAAAAAGTAGTAGTTGTGTATTTAATTTATGAATTCATTTGAGCAGGAGGAGAATTTTTCCAGAGCTCTTGACACGTGTAAAAAGAGCATGAAGGACGACATCGATGGGGAGTTTGTGGGAGCTTGGCTGCTTACTGTGTAAGTTTATAAATACTGACACAATCTTAGTGACACTAGGCAAAGAACTGCTTACTGTGTAAGTTTATAAATACTGACACAATCTTAGTGACACTAGGCAAAGAACTGCTTACTGTGTAAGTTTATAAATACTCACACAATCTTACTGATACTAGGCAAAGAACTGCTTACTGTGTAAGTTTATAAATTGTACTTGCACAATCTTAGTGACGCTAGGCAAAGAACTTGACTTACTTGACTTAATTCCTTCTCTCCTCGTGGAGAATAGGGCCATGAACAAGTCCTCTCCATTTACTTCTATCCTGGGCTGATCTTGCTGCCTCTGTCCATGACCCAAAACCTAGTTCTTTCCTCTCTCTTTCTATTGTTCTTCTCCACGTTTCCTTCGGTCTTCCTCTCTTTCTTTTTCCTTCTGGTGTCCAACTAAGGGCTACATATGGGTGTGTTCTTTTATCCATCCGTAGCACATGTCCAATCCACTGCCATCTGCGTGTTTTTATCATAGTGCTGATCTTTGCTACTCCTGCTATCTCTCTAACTGCTACTTTTGATATTTTCATTGGCCAGTAGATCTTTAAGATTTTCCTAAGACATTTGTGTTGGAAGGTATCTACAATTTTTTCGTCCCCTTTTGTCATTTTCCAGGTCTCACTGCCATACAATAACACAGCTAATACATTTGAGCTGAAGAGCTTCATTTTTGTTTTTCTGTTGAGTTGGTTATTGCTCCAGATCTTGCGTAGCTTATGGAATGCTACTCTTGCATGGCCAATTCTTCTTCTTATGTCTTCATTAGTACCTCCTGTCTTGCTTACTGTTGCTCCGAGGTAAATGAACTCATCCACATCGTTTATGTTGTTCCCATTGATGGTTATTGGTGTGATGTTTGCAGCATTTAGATGCATAACTTTGGTTTTTCCTGTATTGATTTTTAAACCTGTTCTAGCTGCATATCTGTTTAGAGAGTTCAGTTTTTGTTGTATTTGATCTTTGCTGCTGGATAATAAAGCGATGTCGTCTGCAAAATCTAGATCGTCTAATTTTGTTGTCATATTCCATCTTATGCCTGAGTTGTTATCTGCTGTTGTCTTTTTCATTATCCAGTCAACTACCAGGAGGAACAAGAAACCTGACATGTTGCATCCTTGTTTGACACCAGATTTAACATTAAACCATTCTGTTGTACCATTCCCATCAACAACTGCGCATTCACTGTCTTCATACTGATTATTACGTCTGGTATTCCATAAGATTTCATGATCTTCCAAAGGGTTTCCCTGTGTATGCTGTCGAAGGCTTTTTCAAAATCGACGAAGCATAGATAGAGGTTGGAGTTCCATTCTATAGCTTGTTCTAGAATATTACGTAGGACAAATATCTGTTCCGTAGTGCCTCTTCCTGCCCTGAATCCAGCTTGTTCCATTCTCAAATGTCTGTCTACACCAAGTACAATTCTTTTTATTATTATTTTCCCCATTATTTTGGCAGTTGTTGCTATTAGTGTGATTCCTCTCCAATTTCCACAGTTTGTCAGGTCACCTTTCTTTGCTAACTTTATTATAAGTCCCCTTCTCCAATCTTTGGGAGCTTTTCCAGTTGTCCAGACAATGTTGTATAGTTTGTGTAGTTCCTTGACAGTTGTTTCAATATTTCTACAGTGATGTTATCTACACCTGGAGCTTTGCCTAATTTCATTTCTTTCAATGCTCTCCTTATCTCATCTTCTGTTGGTGGACCTGTTTCTATGTCTAATTCGATGGACTCCCCTGTTAGTATTTCAGCAGGATCAATAGGGTCTGGTCTATTTAACACTTCGCTGAAGTGTTCCATCCATCTTTTTCTTATATCTTCCTCTTTAGTCAAGAGATTTCCTTCCTTGTTTTTTACGTCCAAAAACTGTTGAGGCAGTAAAAAACAAGGAAGGCAAAGAACTGCTTACTGTATAAATTTATAAATACTCACACAATCTTAGTGATGCTAGGCAAAGAACTGCTTACTGTGTAAGTTTATAAATACTTGCACAATCTTAGTGATGCTAGGCAAAGAACTGCTTACTGTGTAAGTTTATAAATACTTGCACAATCTTAGTGATGCTAGGCAAAGAACTGCTTACTGTGTAAGTTTATAAATACTCACACTATCTTAGTGATGCTAGGCAAAGAACTGCTTACTGTGTAAGTTTATAAATGCTCGCACAATCTTAGTGATGCTAGGCAAAGAACTGCTTACTGTGTAAGTTTATAAATACTTGCACAATCTTAGTGATGCTAGGCAAAGAACTACTTACTGTGTAAGTTTATAAATACTCACACAATCTTAGTGATGCTATGCAAAAAGCATTGTCTGTCCTCCATATACCTACTAGTACAACAGATCTGTATTCATGTCAAGAATTGAGTGATGGATTTTATTGTAAGCTATAGATAGATTGGTGATCACTGGACTGTTGCCTCGGTCCGTTCATTGTTTATAAATGAGGTAAACATAATCAATATTCAGTGAATTCATCACGAGTCACAGAATTGTGAATCACATGTTCTACTACCTTTACTGTAGCAGGAGGTATTGGTTTTTTAGGAGTGGAGATAATTTGATAAAATACACCAGGAACTATTTAAGTTTTCAAGTCCTTTCACCTCACAAATTTTACAGCACTATAAAGATCAGGATTTGAATACTTTTTATTATCCCCAAAATAAAAACTGATACACTTTATGGATTTCCCTGTAGAGTAGCACATTGCACTTTTCATTGAAACAGGTAGAAAACTCACACCAAAAAATTTAGACATAAATTTTTGTTGGTGTAAATGTGTTTTAGTGATGCTTATTCTTACTCTAAATCTTCCTTGATATGAGCATATTTCTATTCAAATTCAGAATCAGTTAGTGTGGTTTCTTATAGTAATGAGGAAATGTTTTGAAACTTATTATTGAGGGGATCTAGTAACAAGATTGTTCGTGTGTGTTTGTGACACTGAGCTTGTAAACACTTTGTTGACCACATTTTATGCTCGATTGATTTTAAACTAAATATATAACTTTGTTATCAAGAGAGGAACCCTATAGATTTTGGATTCAATGGTCATAGTTCAAGGTCGCTACAGGACTTCATAGAAATAGCTTGTAGACACTGTACAGACCACATATTTTGCTCGATTGATTTGATACTTCACAGGTAGATTTGTTATCAAGATAGGAAGAACCCTATTGATTTTGGGTTCAAAAGATTAAAGGTCAAGATCACTATGGGACTTCATAGAAAAAAACCCTTGTAGACACTCATTGTAAGGGGATATTCCGAGCCTTGTGGAGCTGTTGTTTTTATTATCACTCAGTTTGAATTTAATTAATACTTTGTTATATTTTTTGTGTTCTTCTGTGACAGAATTCGAAATCATTTATTTTTTGAAAAAAGATCATTTTGATACCGTAAATGGGTGTTCTTTTGTTTTCAAATATTACTGGACCAGTGACTGGATGCTGTGTGTAGCAAAATCTCATGTGACAGTCGTGTGACAGTGCTTCATGTTGCTGTTTAGTTCATTTATGCATAAAAGAATGATCTGCTGTTATCAAATATTAAACCTTTTTTTTTAAATGTGGGTATTGTTGTTTTCAGTATTGACCACTGGGACAATGAGAGAGAGAGGTTATTTATTCTAAGTAAAAACTGTATGCTGATCTTCAAGTATGACTTCATTCTTCACAAGCTGGAGGATTACAAGAGAGTGATGTTGTACCTGATTGACACCGTGTGTGTAGGAGACTTTGTCTACCCACCGAGAAGTGTGATGCCGTAAGTTCATTTTAAAAATTTCCATAGAATGGTAAGATAATTGGTGCTGTAAGTTCTTAGAATTGTAAAATAGTCCGATTCTATAAGTTTCTTAAATTGTAAAATAATGCGATGCCATAGGTTTTTTTTTTTAAATTTTGAGATAATCCAATAACATAAATTTCTTAAAATTGTAAGAACTTCACTTCGAGAGATCGAGAACTTTTAGAGATCGAACATTCGAGAGATCGATAGTAAATTTGCTTAGTTACAGTAAAACTGATATAGCGAATTTCTGCGGACACTATAAAAATTCTCTATAAGCGTACTTCGCTATACGTTTATAGCGAATTCACAATTCAAATATAACGAATTCGTTATAAAACTGATTTGTTCTACATGTTTATCAGTTGTATAAGAAAGCAGCAATCGATATATTTGCATTTGCATTGTCTCTAAGAGAAATTAAACCTATCTATTTTCGAGAAAAATATTTTCATACAAGAAATATACACACTGATTTACATATTATTTGTCTTGATGGATTATTAAGTCACGCAAGAACATGTTGAAAGAAAAATGTCAACAAAATTATGTACAATACATACAAACAGTCTATCACAGTTGTCATTTACTTGTTGATTTACATAAAGGAGTGTACGATAAAATAAATGCAATCAAACTTCAAATTTAATGAACAAGAATAGTAAACAATACCGACAATATATTTGCTTAATGTATGTGTAAGTATTGTTTTGCGTTAACAACCTCTTTTGAAAAAATACAAACAGAAATTTCGTAATAAATGTGGATCCTTTATGGCAATGGAAAGTGATTGCTAAAAATCACAACGAGTTTAAAATTAAAAAAAAAGAATTGTTACAAAAGGTGATTTTTACATTCATTTTTTATTGAAGGGGAATGGTAATTTACTTCGTTATATAGAATATATAAAGAATTTGCCTGGGAAATTTATTTCACTTCGCTATAGCCATAATTTCGCTATATCCGTGTTCGCTATATTCGAATTTTACTGTATATAGAGGAAAAAATCAGGACCATGATTTCACTTAGAGAGATTGAAGTTCAAGCCATCAAGAGTCACTTGTATAACAATTTGATTTTTTCTGGAAAATTGTTCTCCCCTATGGTCTTTTCTTTTGTTACCCTGAATTCATCCTTAAACTATGATCTTCACACATCAAATATTTTCCAAATCTTCACATTTGTATTTCTCTTTATAACTTTACATGTACTTACACAGAGGATGGTGTATAGTACCAGTAAATCCTTCCTTTGAACTAGGATTGTCCAATGAAATCCTTCAGTTAAACTAGGATTCTATTGACCTATGAAATTCTTTAGTTGAATTAGGATTCTGTTGACCAATGAAATTCATGTGTTGAACTAGGATTCTGTTGACCAATGAAATCCTTCAATTGAACTAGGATTCATTTGACCTATGAAATCCTTCAGTTGAACTAAGATTGTGTTGACCAATGAAATCCTTCAGTTATACTAGGATTCTGTTGACCAATGAAATACCTTTTCAGAATAAGACAACATGGGGGAATTCAGGTCAAATGGAACAAGGGCCAGCAGCCTGCCTGGGCCCAGATGTGGAACCCCTGGTGTGAAAGTATTCCCTGGATCACCCTGGCTCACCACCCTCTGCTGTACAACCCCAAGGAATATGAGACGGCCTTTTACAATGTGGACGAGTTTTACGAATCTTTGATTCAGGGAATCAGCAACAGCTACAAGGAAAAGAGACCGAGCGAGAAAATCACCATTGTAGAGGGCCCCATCATGATTGAAAGCTATGCCAGTTTGTCCTCAATGGTCTTCAATCAAAGTGGTCTTGGTTTCAATAGAGACAGGAAAGGCATAAGCTTCTAAGATGTGTGGTCTGTCTGATCTACGCAGTTGTTAGTTATCAAGCATAATGTTAATGCACATGTACAATATTTGGAAATCCATTTCCACTGTCACGAAATGATAAATTGTTAATTTTCCATTTGATAGATTTTTTATTTTTTTTATTAATTACACTAGCTGTGACATTAAAGGCTTTGAAAATATTTACGTTGCTTAATTTAACATTTTCATTGACATAGAAATTTTTATCATGACAGTCATTTACTGTGCATGTCATAAGAATATGTACATTTTATTGCAGAGCTGTGATGTTTATTTAATATATATAACTTTTTTTTGGTTTGTTTTTCAATCTGTCTGAAGGGAAGAGTTATGAAATGTTAGATTTGTATGAGTCCATCGAGTTTGTTACTGTGGCCCTGCTGATTCTGAAGTGTCCTTTTCTTTGTGTTATTTTTTGTCTTTTTGCTTTGTATGTTCTATTATTTACACACATTCAGTGATATTCCATAAGTAATGCTGTTCCTATTTATACATCAATTTGTTCGTGCTTTAGATATTTACTGGTTCCTAAATGACCTTTAAAATTAAAGACTTGCCACTCTCCACACAAGCTGAAAAATGTAGGCACTGTTATTTTTGCAATTTTTTTTATCAAGGGCAGATAACTCTTCCAAAAAGTTTCAAAGACAGAAAGATTGGCTTTTCCTTTACATTTACCAGTTCTTTGAATTTGATCTATTTCATTTTCATCATTTCTTCAGAGGCATACATAACAGAGATTAACGACTTCTCCAGGTCTCGTATTATCTCATTGTCCTATTTTTTGGTAAAAAAAACACACAAAGATTTAAATTACGTATATAACAACTTAAGAATGAAAGATCAAGTTCAGACCTTCTTAATCCTGTCACTAAAATATATTTTCAGATGTTTCACTTCAAAATTAAATGAAAGCCAAGTTTCAAAAGGCGACACATGACCAAAACTTGGAAAATCTTAGAGATTTCAGGAAATGTTAACAATTTGCTTATTTTTTTTGTTGATAGTATATTTGTTTATCATCAAATCATTTCAGAACTTGTTACGTTCGATTCCAATTTATGATAAGAGTGAAATAAACTTAAAATCAACATCACTTTAGAATTTACAGGTGGGACCGTCACATATTTTAAGTGGTAAACATGCTGACGTAGAAGTTGCTTATCTTTGTTATATATATCTCTGGCTTTTTAACACACACAAAAAAATATTTATCTTGATTTAAATAATTCAAAATTGTTCAATCTTCTTTTGTTATACATTGAATACCTTAGATTGTTTTTGGAATGGTAACTTATCTTCAAAGCTGTGTTCCATACCACCATTGTAATGACCCCCCCCCCCCTTCTTTTCCATCCATTGGCTAGCATGGTTTGTATTTGAGTTCTTTGTGCTAGGCTTCATAGAATGACCAAAAACTAGTCATGCATACATGGAGTCCTTTTATTTTTGTTCTAAATAGACATGCATTCTTTAAGTCATATCAGATATACCAAATATTTTTATTATCATTTTTGTGGGTGAATTCCGTTCTCATTAAATGCTATGTTTGCATTGTATCAAAATTATCGGGGTCCTACCGGCTTCCTTGGTTATTTTTTGATTTGATTTATATTGCATACAGCTTTATTTTTGATGCTGATTAATTTTAGCTATCTAACTATTGCAGTCTTGTCATTTATATAGAAGGACAACAAAACTAATTCTAACATTGTGAAAATAAAAATTGATAATAACCAGGATCGAACTTAAAGCTATATACAGTGGTAATTAGACATGGTAACTGTATATCTAGTGAATTTGGTGTTGAGAATTCTTGGCAGATTTTTTTTTTTACAAAAGGTGTTCAGAATGTTGGTGCATTATTTTTTGGCAGGTTTTTATTTTTAAAATGCAATTGTGATTCACATGAATGAAAATCTTTCAGGTTTTTATTTTTGGCTAATATTTGCTATCTACCAAAAAACAACATTTCATACTTGCTTAATTGACCTGATTTATGGTTCTGATACATGATGTTCTAATATACTAATACATGTACTTAGTGATTGCTGTTGTTAGAGAGTATCAACAAGAGGAAGCATGTTTTATCTTAGTGTAAAGTAAATTTTATCTATGTGTAAAGTAAATTTTATCTATGTGTAAAGTAAATGTAACATTCATATACATACCTGATAGTCTGAAAATTTAAAAAGTTTGAGATATATATATATATATATATATATATATATATATATATATATATATACATACACTTCTTTAACATCATCAACATGATTTTTTATTTTTGCCATGCTTGCTTGAGTTGTGATGTGCCATGAAGGAGTATCATTTTAGGTAATGCAATGTTCAGTTATTGATTGGATATCAATCTTCTGATGAGATCATGTTTAACCTGATTAATGAGGAATAACACACCAGAGGAACCTGATGTGGTTGAGTAGTGGACAGGGGTGTCATTTTTCTCTTTTCAGAGGAAATCCTCTGATTGACCCAATTTTTGAAAAAATGAAACACACTCTTGGTTTGATTTAAACTGACAGAAAAGTATATTTTTCCAGGTAGGGTGAGATGTTTTTCTTCATTTTTGACCAGTTCTTGTCTGATTTCTGAGGAATTCAGTCACAGTCCCGAGTGGAGGATATATACAATAATATTTTGAAATTATCAAGTTTCAAATTTACCTCATTTAGTGGAAAAAATGCAGTTTTAGTAGAAAGTAATCTAAAAAAAAAATTTAAAAACCACTGCTAGACTCCAACGCACGGTCTACAAATCAGCAGTCCACATTTAAACTTACTGATTTACACAGCTAGGTGATTAGATTTAAAAGGAATATACATGTATTGCTGATAAGTATATTTTCATTCAAGTTTCAAAATGAAGTCAGCCATTATATGATGATGTGTTATTTCTCCTTAAGCACTCCTCCAATTTATAAGGACAGGGACTACTCTGTGAATTTGTTTCTTGTCTGTTTGAGTGAGCCTGAATGATGAGAAAGATTATTTATATTGTAGGGCTATTACAGGTGAATTCCATGTTTTTTGTTAATAGTGTGTGGCAGTTTAAATAAAAATTCAACCAGTGATAAAAAATATTCAGATTGTTATGGGGGAAAATTTTAGCTTATTTTAAATGCAGCAGCCAAAAACTTAATTAAAAATAGCTTTTTCTTCTACTAGGGTATATAAATTCTTTTCAAATGAAATTTATAGACAACTAAAATTTTTGTCTTGTGACCTTTTCATTCTTTTTATTCTATACTCTTGCAGTTTTTTGTTTTCAAAACAGCACAGCAAATAGACAAGTTCTATTGAATTTATTTATTCAGGATTATGTTTGTTTGCTTCCCTATGAGGAAGTTGACCTTGTACTTAAAAGATAGAATTTATTTTGAAAAAACAAAAAAATATTTATACTAAATGGCTGAATTGTTTCCGTCTTGCTGTAATTTACAATGTATGTGTTTATAAGCCAATTGTGATATGCAATATTTATCATATTTCTTTATTCATGTTTATTTGTACAGTATAAAATGGAAATTCAAATTTCTTATTTCAAAGCAATTACTATTAATTTCCATTATTGAAATATGTTTCATTTTGTGTATTTTTTATCATTAGAAATATTAACAATTGTGTACATTGTAAATGTGTGTATTCTATCCGTGTACACATGCATAAGTAATGTGTGTACTAGTGTGTTGTCCTAAATAGTCTTCTCTGAATTCGACACTAGGAAATTATTTGTCTAAAAATGTTATTTTTGAAAAGAAATTAATGATAACAACTTGACATTGTAATTAAGGATGGATGACACACCAGAGAAATACTGACATGGATGGAAAGCAGAGGATATGTACAGTAATATTTTGAAATTGAAAGGTTTCAAATTTATCTTATCTAGGTAAAAATTGCTGTTTTAGTAGGAGGTAATCTGAAAAGAAATTTAAAACACCTGCTTGACTTGAACTAGCTGCAATAATGTAGTCCTCTTTGATTTTTTTGTCATTCTTACGTTTTCAAAAAAAAAAAAAAATGGATAGGGCTACATTATTGCAGCTAGACTCGAATTCACGATCTTCAGATTGGTATTTGACACATAAACCTACCAAACTACCCAGATAGGCAATTACATTTATTTATATTTCCATTCTTGTTTTAAAAGTAAGCCAGCCTTTATTTCAGACGATGTATTGTTCCTCCTTAAATTAAAATCAAAAGTTCAAAGTGCAGTATTGAATAGATTTCATTCAATTTATAACTGTCTCTCGGCACAAATTGAAATGTGAAGTTTTCACTCTGTTATTTTTGTGTGATTAACATTTGGCATTGTAATGTATGCTCAATTCAATGTAGATTTTTTTTTTGTTTCTTTTTTTCATGTTGAACTAAGAGGTGTTGTTTATGTACATGTAATTTCACATATGTTTAAAGATGTTTTCTTGTTATTTGTAATTAAAGATTAGTTAATTATGATGTCCATCAGGACAGATATTGACAGTAGAGAATCTACCACTGTGTATTCACTTATTGTAGTGTAGTTCAATTTTCATGGGTGAAGAAAAAATGAGTGCTGTTTATTTGGGTTTGATTTCATTATTTACAAGGTTTCATTCTTTGAATGATTGTACAATATGTCTTCTTCATAGAGAGTTTGAAAATGTGGTAAGTCTAGCCTGGAAAATTAGATGGTTTTCTGGATCAACTCCTGTACAGGTAGTGAATTTCTGGATCCACCTCTTTACAACTAGTGATTTTCTGAATTTAAATTCAAATTCTACCACAGTCATTGCAAAGATCAAATAAATACCGCGGTCATTATTCTCCGATATACCTTCATACATAATACCGATAATTGATAATGAGAAAATTGATGCACATCTCGTTGCTCTTCGTGTTTTGCTAATACAACAATAAAGTCGATAACTGATAATTCAGTTTTATAATCACAAAAATTAAGCAATATATGTTGCAAAACAAATTTAAAAATTACTGACGAACAAGTGATATTCAGTATAAATCAATCGTGTGCATTCCGAGATCGATACGTATGTAAACAAACATGTCGATGCACAGTTTTCTTGGACTGTGTATTCAAAGTTTTTCAAAATAGATCAAGTATACCCTACCGTCTCACCTTTTTTGTCAGCAAAAACCATGTAGGCCCAAACCATTTCGGAAAATGTCATGACGTCACGGTGACCCAATTCGTAGCTGTATATTTATAGGTAAACGATCAGCTGTATATTTCTGGTCCGTAGTAGAATAGAAATAAAGTTCTTGTTTTCGTGTATATTGCAGGATAACTTCGGTCTCAAAATGTTGTTTGAAATATAAAATCCTCGGCTTTATATTTCAAATTTAAACGACATTTCTTGGCCTCAGGTTATCCTGCAATATACTGTACACGAAATCGCGATCTTCATTTCGTGAATATATTACAAGTTAAGAAAGAACAAGAACCACAAATACCCAAATATTGCCCTGTAATTTTGAGTAGAATAAAGTATCTTCATTCCAAAATTCTATCATGGTATAGAATAGCTTAGACCTTCTTCTTTATATATTCAGTGTGTATTCCCGCGAAAATTCATGCATAAAGTTATTAAAACATGCAGAACTTATAACAGTTGTGTTATTTTTGCAAAAAATTATAATTTCCAACAATATGCACAAAAAATTGGTTTAACTTTCAGGCGCGTAGCTGCCTGTACGCAATTGCGTACACTACACATCATTTTCAGAGAGAGAGATAGAGCTGTGTTAAAATATTTGTGCCTCAAAAATAACTTTGCGTTATATAGTTCCCATTTATAATTTAATCAACATTATAATGTCCATTCAATCAAATTTAGTCTTTTTTGAATTTCGAATTATCGACTATGCACAAAAAAAGAAGACAAAAGGGTGATTTCATTCATAAAATCCAGGAGCTTCCAGGCCCTATGGCGGCCACCAGACCCTTGGCTGTACTTTGCGTACACTTCCATTTTCTTTCTGGATACGCGCCTGACTTTTAGGCCTCGATCCAAAAAAACAACAACAAAACAACAACAACAACAAAAAACCATTGATGAATATTGTGAACTATCATATTACATACTGCATAGAAGTAAAGACTATTTTTGGGGTCGAGGCCTGGGGGATATGTAAATTGTTACTTTTTATGTTCTGCAAATAATCGGAATTTTATATTCTATGCACGAATCTGAACATTTTTCCAATTTATAGGTTTAATATAAATAGTTCTCTTTTAAAAAAAAAAATGATTTTCCCTTGTCTTTTAACAAAACCTTTAATTATTCAAAATTAATGAAATATGATTATTTCAAACAATATTATTAAAATAAAACTGGATAACAAGTAGTCATGTTGATCCAATGAAAGATCGTTGATTGAAGTGATCAACATGACTACTTGTAATATTGAAACGCACATACATAGGCCTATAAATCTTATTTATAAATCAACTGTTGGGATTCACCGTGTTTTCGTGTACATCCCGTAAGCAGGACACCCCCACCCCCGAAAGCTATATCGCTCCGTTCAATCAATGGTTAGACAGTGAACATATCGGGATTGGATTAATCTTTGTCATATTTTAACAAAGCTAAGTTAAGAGGTACTGAATTAATATTACTTTAAAACTGTTGAATGATTGTATATAGATATATAAAGAATCGAGGGAGGGAAACAAACGAGAGAGAGGGAAAGGAGAAAGAGATACATAATATATATATACATGTATTGTATTCTATATTCTTTTCTACACAATCCCAGAGCTGTTTTGACGGTTAGAAATATACACATTTCAAAATCTGCTGAGACGGATAGAGCAGGAAGCATTCGACCTACATGTATTAATGACAGGTTGTATTTGCAAATAAATCATTATAATGACCATATAATTTGCAAAATGCTGACTTTAAATGAGACTATAGAAACCCCTGTAACATAAATATTTGTCAATAGCCTGCTCCGATTAAAAAAATTATCATACTCGGAACATGCTCTAGCGTATCGAATCAGAGACATAAACACTACATGCATGCGATAATGGAATATTGCTACATAAATATGGGAAGTTGACGATGGAAAAGCTGAAGTTCTCCCGTTTGTTACAACACAAGGAATGACCGTTGTTTTAAAAGAATATTATAAAATGGAGAAAATGAGTAGAATACAATTGCTGTTGTGCATTTCATAATAGAACTTGATTGTCACGAGCTAATATCACGTTTCATGTCCAGGTAGCCATGCCGCCTATCTATCTTATCAGTCTTTTATAATATTGATACGAATACTGAAAGGTTGTGTTCAGCATGGCTATCATAAAGTTTCTTGCACCAGTATTACTTCTTTCGGGTTTGTATTCCTTCTACGAATATTTTTTTTGTATATTTATATATTTCAAATCTTGCTGAATTTAAATTTTGAAAAAATAACAAGAACAATATTGATTTGTCTACAGTAAGCAGTGCCCAATTCTTCAATTTCAACACCTGTTCCAGCATTCTAAAAGAGGATTGCTTTAAATACGGCAATGATCCGCAATGTGGCTCTAATGGAGTGACCTACCGAAACAGGTAATTAGTGTGTTATACTTATATCAGTTTAGGGATATCTTATGGTCAGAGTAAGTTATTCCGGTCTTGAGGACTTAAAAAGGGACTGGTTCGCATTTTTAAAAAACCATATTTTTCATTTTTGATGTTAAACATCTAAAATATAACTCATTTAATGTTGACAGCCAAAATTTTTACATTCTGAATGTAAGAGTAAAAGGAATATTTTAGCCTTAAATCTGTGTTATGTAAACAAAGACTTGAGTTTTTTATGTTTACAAACAAACTTTTGAAATGTTAATTTTGTAATTTAAAGCATCTTAATTTTGCACAGTCACAAATATAACTTTTAGATGACACAATTTACATAAAGAATACTTAAATGTGATAAATATAATGAACTTAGATCGATATATATCCATTTCTTTGAAAAACTTCGTAGAAAATAACATACCGCCATCTTTGTTTACAAAACAAATAAATGAGCTTCACCTTGGTTTTTTTTATGAAACCTTATAAACACATTAAACAGTAGATTTTGACCCTTAAAAGTTTGGGGAGAAATCATGAATCATTCCTTTTAAAAGAAAAAGCCTACATTGCGAGGGGATGTCCCATCTTGCTATCGAAGCTAATTGAATATCTCTCTATAATGATCGTGCAGTTATGAAGTCCCTATTCCAAACTACAGAACTCCACACCTGTGTAAATGCCAGCGTACCAGAGACATTACTGTACATAGATAAAGTTATCACACGTGTACTTCTGTGCTCATCGCTCAGATTTCTATGCTGTGATATGATATTAGATTTGTATGGTATGCTAATGTTTGAAAGCCTATTAGTATCATTAAAAATCACTTTCCACTACCTCGGAATTACGAGAAAGGATATTTTAATTACGAGAAAACATTAGTGTAATTGCATATTTATTGGTATATACATGTAGTAAAAAAAATCCAAACTTATCTTAACAAGTCTCATTTATATTTGCGATATGTGGATGAGTACCTGATGCTACATATACCTTGGTAATGGTGAAGGTTTGTGTCGGTACATATTTCCATGGTCTGTATCTTTCTCTCTATCTCTGTTGTTGATGTCCAGGTATCACAAGAATACAGATATATGGAAAACACCAAGGAGCGCAACAGTTTGATCTATGAGATGAGGACTATGTTCTTATCGTCCCAGATGGTCTTGAGTTTACTGAGCGCTGCTGTGGTCTGAGCTACCCGTAAGCGTATTTCAGGCATGGATCCTTCATCTTTGACTATGGCTTCCACATATTTTAAGTTTTGAACGGTTTACAGTTTCTCTTCACTGACCCTGATGTTACTGCTGATGCAGTTGGTGTTGTTGGTCATCAGTATGGTCTTCTCTGCACTGATCTGCATGTCGTAGGCTGCAGAGGTCTTGCCAATGCGCTCCACCAAGTTAGCTAACTCTGGTTCCGTGCCTGCCAGACCGTCTATGTCATTGGTAAAACAGGTTTGTGATTGTCCTGCCACCAATGCTGACTGTCCCTTTGTGATCCAGAGATATTTTAAAGGGGGTGGGTTAGAGCAAACAACCTTGTCTCATTCCGCCTTTAGTTCTAAAACAGTCTCCTGTGCTTCCATTGAAGCAAACTGCACTGGTAGCCTTGTCATATAGATTGTTAATCACATTGGCATTGATGTTGTACAACCTCATAGTGGCCCAGATTGCTGCATGCCACATCTTGTAGAATGCCTTGTTGGTGTTGGAGATATCTCTCGCAAAGTATCCTGAGGTTGTTGATCTGTTCTGTAGTGCTGCATCCTGGATTTATCAGCGATGATCTTTTCTACTTCTGGCTTTAGACTATTCAGAATGATCTTTAGCATGATTTTGCCTGGGAGGCAAATGAGGCTGATGGTGCAGAAATTCTGGCATATCTGTAATTTGCCTTTCTTGGGAAGGATGATGACTAGAGACTGAGTTCATGGTGTAGGTCATTCTCCTTTCTGCCAGATTTTGTCGCAGATGATTAGTAAGGTGTCGGCCATGGGTTCTCCCCCTGTCTGTACTATTTCTCCCCCTGTCTGTACCAGTTCTCCCCCTGTCTGTACCAGTTCTCCCCCTGTCTGTACTAGTTCTCCCCCTGTCTGTACCAGTTCTCCCCCTGTCTGTACCAGTTCTCCCCCTGTCTGTACCAGTTCTCCCTCTGTCTGTACTAGTTCTCCCCCTGTCTGTACTAGTTCTCCCCCTGTCTGTACCCGTTCTCCCTCTGTCTGTACTAGTTCTCCCCCTGTCTGTACTAGTTCTCCCCCTGTCTGTACCCGTTCTCCCTCTGTCTGTACTAGTTCTCCCCCTGTCTGTACTAGTTCTCCCCCTGTCTGTACTAGTTCTTCCCCTGTCTGTACTAGTTCTCCCCCTGTCTGTACTAATTCTCCCCCTGTCTGTACCAGTAGTTCTCCCCGTGTCTGTACTAGTTCTCCCTCTGTCTGTACTAGTTCTCCCCCTGTCTGTACCAGTTCTCCCCGTGTCTGTACTAGTTCTCCCTCTGTCTGTACTAGTTCTTAGTTTCCCCCTGTCTGTACCAGTTCTCCCCTGTCTGTACCAGTTCTCCCCCTGTCTGTACCAGTTCTCCCTCTGTCTGTACTAGTTCTCCCCCTGTCTGTACTAGTTCTCCCCTGTCTGTACCAGTTCTCCCCCTGTCTGTACTAGTTCTCCCCCTGTCTGTACCAGTTCTCCCCCTGTCTGTACCAGTTCTCCCCCTGTCTGTACTAGTTCTCCCCCTGTCTGTACTAGTTCTGCTGGGATATTATCCACTTTTGCTTACTTTCCGCTTTTCAGCGATTTCACTGCTGCTTCCACTTCTTCGCAGAGGGTGGGGTGGTTATCGTTGTTAGTTGCAGGAGGACTTCTGGGTATCCTGTGGCTCTGTAGCTGTCTTTGTTGTTCTTGAGCTCTACCCGTTTGTCAAGGATGTCATCTGTGACCCAAGGCTTCTTAACTGGGAGGTATTTGCCAATACTGTGTCAGTCAACATTTCCATGTCCATGTCGGAGTCTAAGATGGACAGTGCTGCAAACACCCCTTCTATCATTGCTTGGAAGATCTCCACAACCTCAGGGTCCTTCAGATTTTCAGGTTAAATCAGATTCTTGTGTGGCTCTGTTTTTTCACCTTCTTCAAATGTAGCTTGAAGGTCATCATGACAAGCTCATGGACCCTTCCAATGTCGGTTCCCAAGAAGCTTCGGATCTTGGCAATATGCATGCTTGATCTGAATCGCTTCCTACAAGTCTTCTACATCGTCATCGTGATATTTCATATTTTTTCTGTTTTCCAACTTTAATCAGCAGAGAAAGTACACAAAATGAGCAAAGGTGAAACAGTTCATCACGTGACCTACTATTACCCGATATTGGATGAATTGTTTCCCGGTCATGTGACGAACTGTTTCCTGGTCACGTGAAAAAATATTGCCCGATTAGCAGATTAGGTAATAAAACAATTATTTCATGTCTACAAATGTACTAGGGAAACAGTCAAAACTATTGCTCCTTGGTAATGACGAAGATCCGGGAAACTGTTGTTCTCGGCCTACAACCTCTGACAACAGTTTCCCGAGTCTTCGCCACTACCTCGGGACAATAGTTTGGACTGTTCCCGAATAGGCATGAAATAATTGCATACTGTTCAAAATCATCTTAATAATTTGGATGAGGATATTTTCATTTTCATTGCTCATTAGCCAGATTAGTTTTTAATCACTGTCCATCTTCACAAAATTCTTACATGATTTGTCTATCATCTGATATAAAATAACCCTTTCTTTTTTTACATGACTATACGAGAATTAAAAAAAATGTTTTTTATCATCCACTGAGTTTTTGTTGCATCTAAGACAATATTTTTCATGCCGAGGAATCCTTTGGTAAGGTCCCCTTTCAATGTTAAGTCTATAAACTGATATATGAAAACGTTAGACTTCTCCTTCCTCAAATTTTTTGAATAATTCTCAAAACCAACGTGTCCCGTAGGGATCCGGTTTAGAATAGGTCCTCAGTACTACCCCTTGCCTGTCGTATGAGACGACTACGTGGGGCGGTCCTTCGGATGAGACCGCAAAAACCGAGCATAAGCCAAAATTTTACAACCCTTCACCAGCAATTTAACGACAAAGGGGACATGAATTGTACATTCGGGATTTCTGCACCCATGGGGCCTTAGGGGAGGGGCAAAAACTGCCAAAAGTGTCGATTTTTCAAAAGTCTTCTCTACCACCACACATGTAGAAGAAAAACTACATTAATGCATAATGATGTAGAGTAGGAAGGCCTCTACAATATTGTAAATTCCATGATCCCCAGGGCAGAGCTTCTGACCCCAAGGTGGGGGTCAAAACTTAGTATTATATAGTGTATATCTGTAAAACATTTAAATAATAAATGCTATTGATACTAAATAGATATTTAGAAGGAGTAGATCACCTTTTACCAAAATTGTAACTTTCGTGATCCTAAGGAGGGGTAACGGTTTTGGTTCCAGTGTGGGGCCAGAATTGTTATAGTGTTTATTGTCTTAATCATTTGAAATACTTCTTCAAGTTTGTTGATACAGAATAAAAACTAAGTGCATACTTAGGAAAATCAGGAACAGATGAATTTTGCATCCTTAGGGTTTTGATTCCAGGAAGGCCGTTGTATTGTTTAATGTCCCACCCATGATTTTTTTTACTCACATGGATACGTCACCATTGCCGGTGAAGGGATGCAAAATTTTGACCTATGCTCGGTACTTACGACCTTTGAGCAGAAAGGGATATTTATCGTGCCACACCAAATTAGTCTTATCGTGTTAATGTTACATATATCATATTATGTAAAGTCTTTCATCAGTATAGTCACTTTCAGGGACATTTAAGTTTTTTAAAGAACATATCTTTTTTATGCTGTTGCTAAATATTAAAATTTAGCTTTGATATTCAGAACAGGAAATTTGTTTTCCAGATTTCGTAGCCCTTGGCATTAGTGATACTTTTAATTAATACGCAGGTAACCGATAAGGCCTGTAGGCCTCTTGTTAAACTTATATGCTCTTATAAAGGGATATCTTTAACTCCATTAATATTGGTGATAAAAAAGTTTATAGAACCAAACCATGATCGTGTTCCCTTTTGTAATGGAATATGACGAACTTTAAAGTTTATCAGAGAAGCCTGGTGTTACAGCGGAATCTGGATCTAGATCTGGATCTTCCACGGTCAGGAAGGGGAATGTTCAAAATGTTATGTATCACCTTCTTGATATTTCCTGACAATATCGAGATTCCACTTGTTGAGAGGTAATATTTGTCGTCTGCCAGGTATTCAGGGCTTGGATTACCATTCATCAACATATCCTCACAGCACACAGTGGTTTGATCGACCGAGAATTTCTGTTTAATTAGTGGGCGTTGGTTTGATGAAGTAAGTCGTCTGCTCTGGGTGTGGTCATGGATATTACCATGACAATACATGTATTCTCCCATTTGTTTTTCACTGCCTGAATAAGGATTTCAAGGTTTTCAACATACACTAGTGGTTCCATTCTTGTTAGATCGTTTGTGAGAGAGTGAAGGGCTACGATGTCGGGTTGCTCAATGCAGGACAAGATGTGATTTGTCGTCTTCAAAGTGTATTTTATCACTTTCGTGACGTTCACAACTGGTGTGAGTTTATTCTCCAAAATTCCCTTTATACTGGATGTACCAATTAACAATACGTCTGGGGTATATGCTCTTCCATCACCATATCTTGCACGTGCAATTTGTCATTGTTCTTCACGTGGAAGATTGCCAGCAGCATCTGAATATGACCGAGGATTATCCATTTGTTTTGGGATTTTTTTCTTTGGAAATGTTGAGCATAGTACACATTTCCTGCACCTGTTCTAGATTTAGAAGAGAATTTTTTGTTGTTTCTTTCTAAATTTAACAGTCTCTTGTAGATCCTTATGTAACTCTCGGATGTTTCTTCTAATTTCAACAGCTTCTTTTCGATTCTCTCGAGTTTTGTTTCTTCTTCATTTATCAGTTTCTTGTCCACTTTTGAGTACAACTCTCAATCACCCGAGTGCAGTGGTCAGAATTCTGGTTTATAAGTTTAACTACACTATCTATGCCATGTTCAAGTTTTCCAATAGTTTCCATCATACAACAGTGGCGGATTTAAGGGGGCTCAGCCGGGGCGCGCCCCTTCTAAAAGTTTCAAATTTAAGGTAAATCATGGTATCTTGTTCAGAAAAATGTACTAAACAATAAAAGAAGCAATAATTTCTTCCATTCCCGGAGAAATAAATGACAAAATCTTCTGATTTCTTGAATTACTTTATTGGGAGAACTTAATTTTTTTTCTAAAAACCCTTAAAATTTGCGTCATTTTACTAATTTCACCTGATCAAAAATGATAGAAAAATGATTTAAACAAGAAACATATTTCAAGCCCTTTAAAATCCAGGAGCTTCCGGGGGCTTCGCCCCCTGGCCCGCACAAAGGCTTCGCCCTGGTCCCACTCGGGGCCTCAAGGCACCCCCAGACCCCCTGCCTCTTAAAGTGGCGCCCCCAGTAACCGCAATTCCTGGATCCGCCCCTGTACAATTTTCAATTATTATTTTTGCAATGGACTCATCTATGTTACCAATCCGATCGTTTACATCTTGCTCAATAGTGTCACTGACATCAAGTTTCGGCACTGTGGTGACAGAAGGATCATCTTGGATGGAGACGCGGGTTTTCTCAAATGTTGAATGTTCGTCAATTTGGCGAGACAAACTTTTTCTTAAAATTTGTTTTAGTATGGAAAAAATGTTTGTCTATACAGGTGTTTTGATCCTATATGTATGCGAGTATGCAAGCGGATCTAAGATCTAATTTAATTAGATTGGAAATACGTTGAACAATCATAAAAATCATCTACACGGACCATTGAAAGGTAATGTGAGAAATGATTTACCAGGGTCATCAAATTTCAGATAAAAGTTTTAAACTGAATATGGTGATTTCATGAGTATATATAAAAATATTACTTCATTGCAGATGTGATTTCTCCAAAGCCCACTGTGAACAGAATAGTGTCCACATTGCATCGCATTCTGCATGCCCAGCCACCACAGTGCCCCCTGGTGCCTCGTCCACCAGTAATCCAGTAGCAAGCACATTGGCTCCTATTCTACAAGGAAGCGAGGCTGTCCTGGACTTCTTCTGTTTGAACATTGCCTTCAGACCTTGTGATGCAGTTCACACCCCAGTGTGTGGCAACGACACGACCACATACCCTAACCCGTACGTTTTAGTTGTTTAGCTAAATCCAGTCTCTACCAGGGGGCGCTGCTAGAGTTTCAATTTCCCACAGAGGAGAATACGATGCTTGTGTAACTTCTATAGTAGAGACTGAGGAACATCTTGTTCATTATAAGAGTATACATTGATTCTAATTAAAACTAATGATTCTAATATAAGAGAACCATATAAGTGGAATTATTAGCGAGACACAAATTTAGCGACCTTTCCATGAAATGGGTATATATACATTTAGCGAGAGCTAATTTTAGCGGCTTTATATCTATTACCTGTGATAAGAAATAAATAGTTAGCGATATTCAATTTTAGCGATCTCATCACTCTCTCTAACAATGCCATCATTAAATCCTCGCTACAATTCTGTTTATAAATACGGCATTAATTTTACAATTATGGCTGCTTAACTGCCAGAAATTGTAAATCTATCATAATTCCAGGCGTAGACAAGAAATATAGAACAAGAAATGGAAGGATTTCATTTTTAGGTCTACCGAGTCACTCTATTGCGATTGGCAGTCATCCGTCGTGTGTTAACATTTGGCAGAAGGTTAATTCTGTATATTGCAGAGATATTGCGTGTATGGCTATAAAAAGCACGCATCTTTATACCAAAATTGTAAAATTCCTTTTCCCTTTGCCATGGGTTTCAGACCTTAGGGTGTAACTCAGTTTGTCGTTAAGGTCCATTAGCCAAATCATTCATTGCAATATTTAAACATAATTTTCACGAACAAAGTAGTCACATTGCTTAAAAATGTGAGTTCTGTCTATTTGATAATTTTGAAAATAGCGTTTTATACATTTTCGTAAAGGATTTAGCGTTACTGAAATTTTGCGTACAAAACGGAAATTGTAGAGTAATTTATTTTGTAGGTCAAATATTTGCGGAAAATAAGTATGTTCGTAGGACAAGATTTTGTGAATGGATAGATACAGTGAAACCTGTTTAATCCGACATGCACTGTCGGGATACACAGTGTTTCGGAATAAACAGCGTACAAACAATGAAAATATGAAATTGAGAATGAAAATAATAGTCCAGTGAAACGGATTGTACAGGTGTCGGGTTAGGCAGTTTCCACTGTAGTGCTCTTTATACTCGAAGTTCATTTTTACTGATATGTGGAGAATGACAGGGTAATTAATTATCCACAGTAACTTTCGAATAATGAGCAGTGGTTTATAAAGCATGAATTCTGTTACAGGTGCGAGTTTGAGAAAACTAGATGCACACACCGCTCTCTTCACATAGTACACTATGGAACTTGCAGCGACGATCCATTCAATCCTTGAAGAGTTAACCTTGTGTCAGTTATCTTAATATTCAAATAAACGATACATCCCATGTGTGGAATTCATAATTCGGTAGCATTTCGTTTATAAACAATTTACGGGAATTATACCAAGATAAACTTGCATCTTCCTGCATAATGATACATATTTTTGTATACTAATATTTGAAATAAAAGGACATTAAGATGATTTGGGGGTGGGTGGGTGGGTGGGTTAGTACTTTGGACAGAAGCTGATCTAGGGGTCAGAAGTTGGTCTAGAGGCCATGCTTTGACTCTGCATCATATTTAAAATGAATAAGAGGTCATCAGAAAAATCATATATGAAACACTATGTACAATGACCAATGGCACAAACAAAGTCATTGCCCATTAATTATTTTCGGAATGACCCTTCTCTTCTGCAGGACGAAAGGCAGAAATATGGATCTAAGGTAAGGGATGATTGCGATAATGTCCAACAATTAAAGAAACAAGAGGAAGATTGGGAGGTATCACGTGATTCATCAAATTATCATAACTAACATAAAGTGTTTAATTTTACAGAATTAATGTGACTAAATACATTTCTAGTAATCTAGGTTTTAGTTCATATTGCGTTTTTATCGGGATTTTTCTATTCGTAATTCATTTCACAGGAAAGGAGAACGTCTTTTGTGATGATGCAAAACGTGCATCCGGCTTATAGAATGTTAAATGGCGAGCGGGCGTGCCTACTTTTAATAGGGTGTCTACTTTGTATAATCAACCCCTCTAACACCTCTAATTTGACATTCCTCAAACTTTGTACAGTTGTTATGGACACATTGAAGATGTGCATGTGTCTTTTTGAAAGTGACCAGACGTTTTTTTTTACGAACATGTAGTTGTGTCATTTTTTAAGTATATATGTATATATTGAATAGACGGTACCTATTTTGTGTAATCAACTCCTCTCACACCTCTAACTTGACATTCCTCAAACTTTTTACAGTTATTATGGAAGCATTGAAGATGTGCACGTGTCTTTTTGGAAGTGATCGGACATTCTTCAAATTTTTTTTTACATGGAGTTGAACTTTATTATTTTATACACCCGTCTTTAGACAGGACATATTATCGTATGTCGATCGTGTCCGTCCGTCCCGCTTCGTAACTCGAATACTATGAGATCTAGAATCATCAATGTGCATCTACATAGAAATGTAAATTGTAGCTAAAATTAGGTCATTAAATCTTTTAAAATGGTAAGTGTTTAAAAAAAACACCCAACAAATGTTGTAAGGGAGGTAATCCCTATATATGTTAGAGAGTACATGTAATACGCCCTTTGGAGAACTCTTGTACATAGTAAGGTGCAAAGCAACTTGTTTACAGGCGGGAGTGGGACAAATATTTATCACTGCGTAAGTGAATCTGCTCAGTAAGTTTATCATACGCAGTTTCATCCCCCGATTTCAACTGACATACAAACTAAGTAAATAATGAGTATTCAAGGAGTAATTAAATACTTGGAATTCTTATTAGATCACGTTATTTTGTTGCACCTACCTATCACATCTACCGGTAGGAATTTACTTGCAAATATGGCATTGTATTCATGTTTCCATATTAGTGAAACATTTCTTTTGATAGTATTTTATATTTCCTACATCAAATATTTAAAAAGAAGTCGGTTTTAATATATTTTATCATCTTTCTCACTGACGGTAGGTCCACTTTGTCCCACTTAGCATTCAAAGTTCCACTAAATGTACCTCCTACACAGGAGAGCTCTAATATCGAAACTGGCGTATTCAGTAACCCAGTTCAAAAATCATTATATCAAGAAATACAATTTTAAAGATAAAGTGTAGCTACATAACATTAATATGAATCCTTATTTTGTTTCTAACATTAATAATATAAATGCAAGGTGAAGATAACGAACAGTGATCAATCTCATAACTCCTACAAGCAATACAAAATAGATAGTTGGGCAAACACGGACCCCTGGACACACCAGAGGTGGGATCAGGTGCCTAGGAGGAGTAAGCATCCCCTGTTGACCGGTCACACCCGCCGTGAGCCCCATATTCTGATCAGGTAAACGGAGTTATCCGCAGTCAAATCAGTGTGCCAAGAACGGCTTAACAATCGGTATGAAACACGTCAGACAGCATTTGACCCAATGCGAGGTTGTATTGACGAACTAGATCTTTATAACGACCATAGAATTTGCGAAATGCTGACTTCAATCGAGACTGTTGAAATCCCTGTACCATCAACTTGTTTGTCAGTAGCTTACCTCGATTTAAAAACTGACTATACCCAGAACAAGCTCTTGCATATCGAATCAGTTGAGATATATAAACACCATATGCAGGTGATAATGGAATATTGCTAAATAAATGTGGGAAGTTGAATGTATGTAAATTTGCAAAGGCTTAACAAGGACATCACAAAACAGATGGAGGAATTGGTAAGTTACGACTGTAAGTAGACCTTTTGTCATCCTCTCAGTCCTCATGAAGAGCTGTAGGATGTTCACGCTGACAAACACTACAGGTAACCTTCTTTGAATATTTTTGAAAGTCATGCCTTTGAATTTCACAGCACTTCAAGCATACTGTCTTTGATCGTAAGAATTGTCGGCGTTTTTCAATAACCATAGAGCGAAAAGCACGGCACTGATTGAGAGTGTGGTTCGAGCTCTCATGATAAGGACAAGACACTAGCTTAGTATGCGATTCAGTCTCCTTAGCATCCCTATCAAGTGAAGTCTTTTTAGTGGCTATTTGCTGCACAGTTTGTGTCTTGGGCTTCGACTGCTGACCATTAGATTGTTGTGATTCGTACATAAAGGATGGATTGTTCTTAATCCTTGCCATCTTCTTCACAAACTGCAAGAATTCCCTAAATGGAGGAAATACAGCATGGTGAGTAGTCTGGTATTTTGCAGCCCTGCTTGTCCATTTCTCTTGTAGTGATGGCGGCAGTTTACAAACAATGGGCCTGATCCCTGACGAAGAGTCATAATATGCGAACTCATTGGCATTAATTGGGTCATCTTTTAACGATGCTACTTCCGACAGTAGATCTGCCAACTCGTAAAGTCTCTTGGGATCCTTGACAGTTATCTTTGGAAAGTCACTGATACGCAATTTTAACGCTGATTCTAACGTATCTAGTGTTCCATAATAGCGCTCGGCTTGGATTGTGAGGATTTGCATTACGTATACGAAGAGCAGAAACCTTGGACTTGCTCCCAAGATACCGAATCATGAGGTCAACTTGATCAGTTTCATCCACATCCATATCTCTCATAGATCTCAAAAAGTTAGATTTCCAAACTTGGTAGGATTCAACAGTATCATCAAATTCCCATTTCCGCTTTGACAGCAACTCTTTCTTTAACATGAAGGTGACAAAATCATTGGAGTGATTAGTCGAAGCATGGTGCTGTGAATTACTCAAATCCGAAGAGTCCAGTTGATGAGGAGGTTCGAAATACGTTGTATTTTGTTGCGGGCAAGGGTGAAATGTTGGGCTTCCGGTCTAAGTGTCGAGCCAAAGTTGTCTATTGTGCTTCTGATTCCATTGATACGCCTCTGTTCATCCAAATGACTTTGGGCTAGCTCGGATTTCACAATATTACCATCTAAGGCATCTGCGGCAGCGTCAGCCATGGCAGCCTCCTTTTGAAGAGAGACACGACGAAGCTCAGTCTCGATATCTAAGGCTTTCTTTTTAAGCGAAGCTTCTTCATCCAGAAAATCCATGGCAGCCCTCGCAGCCTCTGCTTTAGCTTGTTTATCCTCTGCACTAACTGACGAACGGTTCGAACGAGATGAGCGATTCGATGGTCTTAAATTAACACTACTGCGAGTATGCAAGGTGAATATAACGAACAGTGATCAATCTCATAACTCCTACAAGCAATACAAAATAGATAGTTGGGCAAACACGGACCCCTGGATACACCAGAGGTGGGATCAGGTGCCTAGGAGGAGTAAGCATCCCCTGTTGACCGGTCACATCCGCCGTGAACCCCATATCCTGATCAGGTAAACGGAGTTATCCGCAGTATGTAGCGAACCGACTTCTAGTCTAGCTTTAGCATGCTCCAGTCGAACCATAGTTCTTTCCACTTGAATACTTTTAAGTGTTTGATCATCCTGAACCCTCTTGTGCAGCTCCAAACTTTCCTTCGTGTAGCACTCATATAAATAGTTAAGATTATGATCTATGAGGTCAAAACACTTTCGCGACTCGGCTTTCAGTCCAATTTCTGTGATGTACGGATCATCACTTTCACTGTAGTTAATGAATGGAGTCACAATTTTCCACTGCTCCTTGATCTGTTGATCAATGTAAAACTTATACGGTACCAATTTTGATGCACCAGATGCGCATTTCGACAAATAATGTCTCTTCAGTGATGCTCAACCGAAATTTGACTCACACGCGACTGGAACTCCTCATACTTCTTTGCTGTTAATACTCTGACACGTTTACTGTGTGCATCTTCTGAAGATTCCAACTGACGTAAGGCATCAGCTGTAAGACGTTGTATGTTATCCGAGATTGGATCCATTTTGTCTGATTGGCTAATTAAAGTCCTTTTACTGTGCTGGTATAGTAGTGGACGTCACAGCCAGTTAACCAAGAAATAAAGTCCAAAATACGAAATCCACTGTATTTAATGTCCAATTAGAATTACGACCATTAAATCGTATGATGTTCATCGAGTAACTTTATAACAATGTTGTGGTAAAAGGCTGAAAATTAAGAAAAACAATCATAAGAATTTTGACCAAGAATCTGAAAAAACATTGTCATGTACACAGTTCAGCCACATACGTAATACTGATACAAATACTGTATACGTATAAATAACACCCATAATAACTCAAAATACAAAAACATAGTCCAATATTCATAAGAGAATCACTTTTATCGAAGTTACCACGTTAGCAAAATATTTGCAAACAACGAGCATGAAATTAGCAGACGAACTAAATTCCAGAATATTCCACCAATCTCAGTTTACCACTACACAGTATATGCATTCACCTGATGCTTATAAACATTCATAAGAGAATAAATTTAATGAAAAAATATACAAACTGAGTAAAAACTCACACTGTAGTAGGCCAAACTCGACGTGAAAATGTTTGCAGAAATTGTACCATTCAGACGGAAGGTAGCAGGGGACAGTTTCGCACTATAGGCCCGGTAAACGTTTTCAAAAAATGGAAATACCCCATATTTGAAGTGATATTACATGTGTAAAAATGTATACAATAATTTTAGGATGCATGTCAAATGTAGCTGAGTGCTTAATAAAAATGTTGATATACAACATGTAGGTGTCACCATGATTCCTAGCATATAGATGGGTGCAAATACGAAACTAAGACACGTGGTCAGTTGCTGAAGAAATTCCGGTGAAAACATGCAGGGTCCAGCAAAAGGTCTGTAGCTGTGAGGGAAGGTGGATGGCCCCATATGAGAGGTAGATTTTTGAGAAGGGCAGATAGGGTTCTTGATTGTGCACAGTGTCTAAATCCCCATGTTTGGTACTGTGATGGTATGGGGGTGGTGCGGATTAGCCCAAATGAGAGAAAATCAAAGCAAAAAAGGGGAACCTGCTCAGAGCGTGTTTTGTGCACCAGCACCAGTATTTATAGATTACATGTAATTTAGGGTCATAATTTATTAACTACACTAATATGAGATACAAGTATTGACATAAAAGGGAAATATGATTTTTCATTAGTCTGTCATAATCTGACTTTGGTGTATACCCCCTATCCACATGTTTCAAAACCAAAGAAACTGCCCCCTGTCACCGAAGTACAGACTTGCTCAAGTCTCTATGTTGTTTTTATTACTTTATCATTTCGTTCAAATTTTCTGTGTTTCAGAAGTCTAAATATCTGCTCTCTACCATACTTAATGTCACCATTATTAAAAAGTATTAAAGAGAGCAATGATTATTAAACATAGAGACTTGAGCAAGTCTAACCGAAGTAGTAAACAAACCTTTTTTTTTTTTTTTTTTTTTTACATGCTTGTCAATTCGACCCATTACTTATTCGTACCATAAACATCACAGCTTTTACTTGACATTTTTCAGACTTTGTACATTATAATTCCTAATTCGATATGCAAGAGTTGTTCTGTGTATAGTCAGTTTTTAAATCGAGGTAAGCTACTGACAAACAAGTTGATGGTACAGGGATTTCAACAGTCTCGATTGAAGTCAGCATTTCGCAAATTCTATGGTCGTTATAACGATCTGGTTCGTCAATACGACCTCGCATTGGGTCAAATGCTGTCTGACGTGTTTCATACCGATTGTTAAGCCGTTCTTGGCGCACTGATTTTGACTGCGGATAACTCCGTTTACCTGATCAGGATATGTCCAGGGGTCCGTGTTTGCCCAACTATCTATTTTGTATTGCTTGTAGGAGTTATGAGATTGATCACTGTTCGTTATCTTCACCTTGCTATAAGTGCTTCCGTTTTTTGTTTGTTTGTTTTTTATTGAAAAATTCTATATTCAATGTCATTTTACAGTATGTTTTGTAATACTGTCTCTATGATAGAAAACATAATTTAAAGCAACCCAGCCATTTCTGTTCTTATCACGTGACTAAACAATGAGATCTCGTCAGTAGGTCAACGTGGCCGTTAGAGGGTCAATATTTTGAAACTTTCCGAAAACACGGAGGACGACCAGAAGCTGTATGGGGGTAAATAAAGTGACAAATGCTATCGTAAACTATATGCAAAATCGATTAAGCTTGCGTCTTTTGAAAGAGACGTTAAATAATTTGAGGTATAATACCTGAGGAGTGCGCAGAAAAAGCTGCGATGTAAATTGAATTTTTTTTTTTACAACGGATGGGTCTGTAGATCTCTGGTTTATCCATTTGCCCCAGAGAGCTATAATTTTGCAACTGAGGCTGATTTCAAAACAGAAAACGTAATTAGAGGCGAAGTTGAATGAACAATATGAAGGTAGAACAAAAAGAATACACATGCGCAAATGGATTAATAAAAAAAAAAAGAACATCATACCATTAAAATGACCATAGAATTTGCTAAGTGCTGACTTTAAACTATACTCTTGAAACCCCTGTAGCAATAATTTATTTGTCATTATCTTACCTTGATTTAAAATTGATCATACACAGAACATGTACTCGCATTTCGAATTAATTAAAAGAGATAAACACCATATGCAGGTGTTAATGGAATATTGCTACAGAAATTGGGGAAATGATGATGATGAAGCTGAAGTCATCCCGTTTCTCACAAAGTTGAGTTGTTAGTTTGCCGTTAACATCTATGTTCAATAAAATATCCAAATATGAAGACATGGAAGACTCTGTAGCTAGTGTCTTTTATTTCGAGTTTCCTGGGATTATCGAATCAACATATGAATGAAAATTGTTCATAGATAAAACGTAGATATATTTAAATGCTGAGTTTACAGCCACAGCAAGATATTTTTACTTCTCATGTAGAAGCTTTTGAATAACTCTACCGCATGAGAATATAAAAACATGTCAGCTAATAAAGGAGCACAGTTCGTGCCCATTGGAATTCCAACAGACTGTAGGAAGACCAAATCTCCAAAGACCACGTAGATATTGTCAACGAAGAACTCCAGCATCTTTCTGATATCAACTTCAGAGTACTTTTGTGTAGAATCAGAGTGGTGTTTAACAAAGTAATTATTTGAATGACTGGTCACTAGATATGAGTATGTACGTGTTCATTTTTTTTTTATTGAAAAAGCAGCTGTCTATGATGTCAAGAAGCCTAGACTTTAATTTGTCGTTAGGGATGGTCGTGTAAAGTGTTGAAAAGTAATTCGTTTTGATGTTGTTGGTTTGGGAAGAGTTTGGTGATTTCAAATTTACTAAATGTTCTTTGAAATTTTCTAGAATCCACATTTGATTTACTACACTTCTCGCATATGTTATGACACAATATATTTGAAGTTTCTCTTTGAAGAGGAACAAAGATAGGGTTTGCTTGAATATTTACTGGATTCAACAATGTATCGTTGTAAGGTTGTTGTAAAGTTAAAGGAATCCAGTATAGGTACGGTAGCTTATATTCATTTGTCCCATTGACTGGGACATCAGATGTGTCTAAAAGTGAAGCTTTTTTTTTTTAAGAATTTCATCTTTTTAAAGGTAACTTAGAGTATAAGTAGGATTACCAAAAGTGGAATTAATGTCAAGTTTGTATAAAATACAGTTGTAGTAATGAACCTTACAAAGACAATGTTGTTACAGGCCTTGTCAGCTTAAACCAATACATATTTCTCATGTAACCTATACCATTCTTTTATCACTTCTGGTTTACTAAACACTGAAGGATAGATGGTAAGCACTTTTGTTTTGATGTGTCTAATACGGGGCTTTGATATTCCTCTGATACTTTTTATCCAATCTGACAAAATGTCAAGTTCTTTCCCATCGTCTTGTATAATCTTCGACAGAAATCAAAATAGAGATGAAGTTCTATCGCCAATTTCAGGTCGTCACTTTCAACTATATGTCTAGCTAAACTATAGTTGAAGACAAGAACATGTAGGTGGATTATGTATAGGATGGTCTATATCTAGGCACTATAAAGTTTGCTTCGCCTCGGTCAACAATGGTTTTTCGCGGAGTGACAATTTCACACATTACCCTACAACACATTTAATATTTTTATATTATGTAAGGAAGACAGACAACATGATACATTTTATTTTTGATTAGATAAATGGAAAACAGTTTGGCAGCGAGTTATTGTGTTAATTTTGAAATTACGTAGAAACATATTCAAGTCAATTTTTATGACATACAAACAGAAATTCGCAATTAATCCGATTATTCTATCATTTGATATTAATATGAAAGCCTCATTGATATATTCTGCAAGCAAATTTATGTTCAATAATGCCGTATCAAAATGCATAATAATTTTTTTTACACCCTTATATAGACAGAGCGTTTCTCTACACTTCCTTCTGTAATTAACATTTTCTTATCTTAGTTTCTTGCTATATAAAAGTATGTACAATGTAAGTTTGAGTTCAATATATCTATATCTCAATTTGTGTTGTGTTTTCTAATCAATTTTCGAGACACCTAATCAATGTTCGATTTTGTGGCTTTGAGGACGAGCAGGGCGTATCCGCATTTGCTCCTTAGAAAACACGTTATTAGGAAGCCAAAATAATAAACATGTCATTTGCAGTGTATATACATTTCTAGGTTTAGTGCTAGCTATTTTGTATGTATTTAATTATGTAAAACTTTTTCGTTTGTTATGAGGAAGGGACAGGTCGTTCTGAAATTTTTACAATTTAATTGTTCGTGTCGTTGGTCATTTCAGTGCTTTATATAAGATCGTGATAATTCTCGAATAATGTATTTGAAAGTATATAATTATAGTAAACTTGACGTGTATTAAACGCGATGTTAATTTAAAAAATACATTGTGAAAATGATAATTATGAAATCTGTACTTACAATGATTATCTGATCATATAGACATTTAAACCTGGGGGCCCCTGACACCTCCAGTGAGGATTGAGGGAATATTTGTAGATACTTCACCCGGTATGGACTTGTTATACAGGGAGAACGGGAAAACAATCAACAAACGAAAAGAAAACACAATATTACAGTCATAACGGAAAATTGTAGAACATATACATTATGTAGATCTACTCGTATATACATGTACTACGGATATAGATAGGAATTAGAATGGGCATTATTAGAATGTTTGATAAAAACAATGGTAGGGATATGGAATAAAGATATGTATAACATGATAGCAGAGTCATTACTCTACTAAAAGGAGGCATGATATTATGATTAACAAGCTGAGGGAGTTCATTGATGCTCCACTGATTCTGGATTTTTTGTCACAGTCGTCTGCGTAATCACCCATGCACGCGGCATACTGCACCACGTGGGCGATGTAATGCTGCTCGTGAACCCCGTGGAATAGGTGTGACATAGGACCTTGAGCAAATATCCCGACATCCTCTCCGCTGTGAGTCTCGTACTCCATTGGCACGGCAGTTTGTTGAAGGTAGTCATTTGTGTCTGAAATCAATGACATGTCGGATGTAACTACATGTAGTAGATTCCAAAGATAATTGCTTTATTGTTGTGACTGTTGCAAATGTTTGTTAGGTTTTTACGTTAAGGTAGCTTCACCCTCATGTGAATTATCAATATTAATCAAAGTGGAAAAACTGTAATAATTCCCAATTTATATAGTTTAATTCAATTAATACCCAAATAAATGTGTTAGTTGCCACCTATTTAACATAAACAGAAGTATACTAGTATGTCAACATAAGAAAAATCGCACATTTTTATTAAAGGGGAAGGCAACCCAAAACATTTTACATGATAAATGATAGGATTAATTATATGATAAAAATTTGTCATACTATTCTGTCGATATATGGCCAAGATAAGCTTCAGTACCAATTTGAAAACGTTAAAAATTGAAATTCCCGCCATCTATAGAGGCTGCCATGATGTGGAACTCTTTTGTATTCAAGACCACAAAGATCAATAACTTTGACGTCACACCGTCTGTTCCGGTTTTGATAAGATTCTAAGATCATCAAAGATGTGCATGTGGTAGATTTTACGGATAAATAGGATGATGCCTTCCTGCTATGCTGTTAATTGCACTAATGCGAAGGGGAGATGTGAAGAAAGTTTTTTTGTTGTTGAAATTCCTGAACCAATCAAGTCATCTGAAAAGAAAAGACTATGTAAACTGTGGATCCATCCACAGGGGCTAAGCCCGTTTTGGGCCCGAACCCTGTGATACCATAAATATATTTATGGTATCACAGGGTTCGGGCCCAAAACGGGCTTAGCCCCTGTGGATCCATCATTTGCGTAATGACAAGTTGAGGTTCGAGACATCTGTATGAAGAAACGTGTACCGTCTGCCAGGTCTGCGACTCGACAGAACGTCTGCTTTTTTCTAATTTCTTCTCGTGAAAGAAAGGGCTCAAATCTATACGGCTCCAAACTAAACTATTCGTGACTTGCCCTGTTTACAGTACTGCTGGTGAAATAAACCGGAACCGAAGGTGTGACGTCATAAATTAAACTTCAATGACCACTCTCTTAGTGGTGGGTAATTTAAAATATATGATTGATTTAGTCGTTAAGCGAGGATTGTTGTTAAAGACTGTCATTTACCATTTCAGTTAAGGAATACTTTATTCATAAAAGCAACAATGTGGTTAGGGTTGCCTTTCGCTTTAAACAGAATAATTAAAATACGTAAAAACTTGTTAAGATGACAAATGCTTAATGTCAACAGTTTTAAGAAACTTCTATTTCATAAATACGTATAAAATAATTATCGATATCAGGGATATCAATTGTATAATAACTTACAGTAGAGAAAATACCAGCACGGGAGTTATTGCCCATGGCAACTTTTAAAAAAATAAATAAAAATGATTACTTATGGAAAATATTAACCTTTTCAGTATTAACAGTTTACTATTATATTTTATTTTATCCAGTGGTTCCTTTAAGATATATATTTCTATTATGCACGAATCTGTTATTATTTGGAGATCCTGATATTGATTTTGATACCAATAATAAACTTTTTTGAATTTGTGCATAAATTCATTGTACTTAACAAAAAATTTAAGTAATCTTCAAATATATTAAATGCATACTATATCAAGAATGTATATAACCCGTGCCTATGCTATATTTATACTTGTATAATACTCTGAATTGTACTATGTGCAAATATTACACAGTTGTTAATCTTTTTTATTATACATTGTATATAATTATACATGTAAACCCCAAATTAATTACATATGTTATACAATTTTGTACATGTACATATCCTGTTCGATATAGGCTAAGCCTGCTGCCCAATCTCATCAAATTATTGAATAAATATTGTTTAGATAAACTAAAGATTTTGTAAAAACGTATGGCGTCACATGAGGGTGGAGCTACTATACTATACATTAAGGAGGAATAGCACATCGTCATAATGGCTGACTTCCTTTTGAAACTTGAATGCAAATAAGAATATCAGCAATTTAATTTAATTGCCTACATGTAGCTGGATATCGCAGTAGGTTAACGCGTCGACTGCTCATCTGTAATTCGTACGTGCGAGTCCATAAAGGGTTTTAATTTTTCCGATTACCTCCTACTAAAGCTGTATTTTTTCACAAAACGAGGTAAATTTGAAACTTTTTAATTTCAAAATATTAAAGAGAGAGAGAGAGAGAGAGAGAGAGAGAGAGAGAGAGAGAGACCTGTTCTGACTCCAGTCAAGTTTTGCCGTGGATTTCCGTAACCCGGACCGTTAGCGTACAGAAGGGAAGTGTACGGCAGACCATCAGTTGAAGGTTCCACTCTAAAACCGTCTGCATCAACTAAGCCTTTAAAAATACTAAACATGTACGTGTACATTTATTCTCACTCAACGGATTATCATACATTGAAATACTATACATGTACACATTTATTCTCACTCACCGGATTATCAAACATTGAAATACTATACATGTACACATTTATTCTTTCTCACTCACCGGATTATCAAACATTGAAATACTGTACATGTACACATTTATTCTCACTCAACGGATTATCAAACATTAAAATGCTATACATGTACACATTTATTCTCACTCACCGGATTATCAAATATTAAAATACTATAATTAAAAGTATTGTATGTTTGTCATGCAATAGCACATATTTAAACTGTGAGGTAAATATCATTTTATCTATCTATCTATCTATCTATCTATCTGTTTGTCTGTCTGTCCGTCAGTCTGTCTCTAGATGTCTGTTTATCTATCTATCCATCCATCCAACCATCTATACATATTTATTCATCCAATTATCTATCTATTCATCCAACTATCTATCTATCTACATGTATCTATCTATCTTTCTTTCTTTCTTTTAGGTTCTATAAGGGCTGGATCAGTAGCTCTATGGTACATTCCAGTTTTTCCAAGAGAGCTACAATTGTGAAGCTACTCTGGGATCCGAAGTGGAACTGCCGACCCTGGGGTAACGATTATTTTTTATTTTGAATAGAAGCTTCATAACTATTCACTTAGTTTGTCTGGATCGGCTACGTGACTGTTTAGAAGTATAGAAGAAGCTTTTTAGAGATTGCGTGATTTTTTCAAGTATTGGAATGGACAGAGACCCTGAAATTTACAATTCCTCTTATCCTTAAATATGATACACACCGAGTTTGATAACAAATGGTGAAGAAGTTGAAAATTACTACGATAGATAGACACGATAGAAATTGGTCATCAGATTGTCTCAGATAACCTATGAATAGTAACGAAACTCATAATTGCACATATCCTATGCTAGTAAAGTTTTTACCTAGAACATCATTTCCTCTGACGGTGTACCCAGTCAAAGAAAATGGGTGAGAGTGGTCAGCCGTGACGATGATAAGTGTGTCCTGTTGATTGGTCAGAGTGACCGCCATTTTTACAGCTTCGTCGAATTCTATGGCGTCTGTTAGTGCTTTCTTGGCTTTGGTGTCATGATGAGCATGGTCAATTCGTCCACCTGGTAATATACTCGATTTAGTTTTCAAAACAAAGTTTCATGCATTTTGAAATTCTCTTTCACTTTTCATCTTATTCCTACCTTCTACCACAAGAACAAAGCCATCAACATTTCGCTTCAAAATCTTAATCGCCTTTGATGTCATTTCTGAAAGGGAGGGTTCTCCGTTGCTCCCGTTGTTTCGCTCGAGTTCATACTCCATATGAGAAGGACTGAACAATCCTGCAAGCCAAACATGTATATGATATGAAAGTTGATGTCTAATAAAGAAACTCTGATAAAGTTTTAAGATTAAACTAGGAAGAATTGTTTTAGCACACTAAAACTAATGTCTCCCCTTCCATATTCTAAAGTTTTCGAAAAATGTTTTAGGGATCATCGTTAAAGTGGAAAATTAAGAGTTACTGTACATATCAGTCTGACACCTATATGTATATGTGCTTCAACCAAGGACCAGTGTTGTTGATAGTAAATTAAACATACCAACATACCAAATATCAAAACCCTATGTCAAAAGACAAAAATGTTATTGTCCCGACAAAGAAATGCCTCCAAATTTCTATTATTTGACCTTTAAATAAAAGGTCAAGGTAATCAAAAATGGCACGTGACACACTGTCTTTTCATGGTATATCCACATACCAAATATCAATTAAGTACTATGTCAAAAGACAAAAAAAGTTATGGCCCGGACAAACTTTGTATGAGAAGCGGAAGAAGAAGACGACATAATAATGCACGCACAGTTATGATATTTACCTAGAAGATAATCTACATCATTTTCATTTACTGCGTCGAATTCTTGCTTTCTCCAGACATAGCTGTGCTTTTTGTTTTTCCCCTGCTGTATCGCTTTCCAAGTCTCGATCAGATTACGTCCGTCCAGACGTTTGTTTACTCCCATGCTATTGGTTTCAGGATCGGGTTCGGTGACCGGCAAGAAAGCTCGGCGTCCTCCCCCCAGTACAACCTAAGGTTTAAAAACGAATTTACTTGTTTTACGTAAACAAAACACATCACTTGGGATATGGGGACGTTTGGGGAACATCTGTATCTCCGTTACAATAATGACTAGTTGTGATTTGTGATATATCATAAAACGACAAATACATTTATTTTGATCCCCCCCCCTCCCAAGTCTGTGCGTGTTGTTGTAAATTATCGTACCCTTTTGCAGAAGGCTGATACACATGAATGTGCAGATGACCCCTTTTGCCCGGCAGGTAGTAATGTCCAAGGTTAAGGTCACTATCAGGCCATACAGGTTTTATGTGCATTATAAATATTGTTTTCCACTCACACTTTGTACTTGATATGCTGATACATATCAAAGTGTATATGATCCGTATATGATCCTTATTGTTCGGCAGGCAGTAATGTCCAAGGTCAAGGTCAATATCTGCGTCACCAACACCTTGCTTACTTTTCTCGACATATTTTGTGTAATATTGTACTATCCACACGACACTGGGCAACATGATATCGTTTGGAGAAGATTCAAAGTCTACTCTGATCTACAAAGAGTATGCCATTAACGAGTCAAAGTCTACAAATTCGCTATCAAAACACTAAGGAATCTTATCATGTCTCAATGGGGGTGTTTCACTTTCTTGAAATATTTCGACCATGTTACCGGTCTTCTTCAATTGTGTAAGTGAAAAACACAGACTGAGAACTGATAACATGGTCGAAATATTTCAAGAAAGTGTTTAGAGTTTAAAAAAAAAATATACTCCGAAAAGGAGACTTTTATTACGTTAAATAAATAACTATCTCAATGACCGTGTTATCTGTGACAGCGTGGCGAGAATTCCATCGTCATCGAAAGCAAGTTTTTTGACTTGCCTTGATGGTCGAGCGGTCTAGCGCGCTGGTTACATCCTACTAGGAGATTGGGTTCCGCAGGTCGTGAGTTCAACCCCGGGTAGGGGCGGAAATGGGTATCCAAATAAAGTGAAATTTTCTGTGCTTTATATTAAATATTTCTTCACTTAGGGCAGTTATGTTCATTTAACAGTTTATTGTTGGTATTTCCGTGTTTTATATATATTTATATGTACACACACACATTATATATATATATATATATATATATATATTACTGACATTAATATGATGTCATACCAAAATAGAAATCAGTATTGGGGGAAAACACCATCCATTGATTCTGATATATTACTGACATTAATATGATGTCATACCAAAATAGAAATCAGTATTGGGGGAAAACACCATCCATTGATTCTGACTACTTCATCATGGTAGTAACTGAATTTTACATTAACTAGAAAATGTTAAATCTTTAAGGCCATTGTAGCTACCAGAAGTGTATTCTTGATTCACCTGTATGTCGTGGTTATTGTTTATAAGTTGCGAGGCAATGTCTCTGCAATTTCCATGCAGTGTAGCGTTCATGTCAGCGTCCGATTCCCAATCGCGATGGGCGGAGTGGGCGTAGGCGGCAGCGGGAGTGGCGTGAGTGATCCTCGTATTCGTCACCACACCTGTAGATTTACCTGCAGAGACACACAACGTGCAGTTAAAATGTTAGGAAATGACATAAATATAGATATAGGGCTCACGGCTGGTGTGACCGATCGAGAGGGGATGCTTACTCCTCCTAGGCACCTGATCCCACCTCTGGTGTGTCCAGAGGTCCGTGTTTGCCCAACTATCTATTTTGTTTTGCTTATGGAATTTATGAGATTGATCACTGTTCGTTATCTTCACCTTTCATTTAACCATCGAGCTTGCATCTCTGCTGGTGGACAGTCAGTCCCCGAGAATACTTGTCGCTCGATATATGTTCCTTCATGAATATAAACAATCATCCCGGATTATCCTTCGAGATATAAAAGATTTGTCCTATGTCCAATCGTCAGCTTTGGTACAGAAACGAAAATTCTTATATCCAAATTAAAAACTGTTGTGTTCCTTTCAGAGATGTGTTTGATGATTCCTTTTCAGATCCTATGTGCTCGATCTCAAAATGTTCTGTAAAAAATTGTAAAACTTGTGATATACTGATCACTAGAAATTAATTTAGTTGTAATCTCACCGGATGTAGTTTCTGTACCAAAACCTTTGATAATTTGACTTGTAAATCTTCTAACGTTGTCTACGCTACTGAGTGTAACCTATGTGGCTTAATTTATGTGGGGAAACTAAGGGTTCACTTAATTAAAGAATATCGGGGCACAGTTTTCAAATAAATAATGGTGATAACCAACTTCTTAATAAGCATTTTAATTCACCGGACCACTGAAGGTAAGGATTTCAGAAAAAAATTACCATCACACAAACAATCAAACATTAAGTACCCCTTTTCGTATACAACGATAAGATCACTGGATCAGGACGCTAGGTACTGCATTTCCATATGGATGCAATGATAATGTACATTGCATATGATGTGGGAAATTTGACTAGTTCACAAGGAAATAAAGTGAATGTGATGGGACTCTTTCCTAATACTCAACTACGGAAACGCAGTCATGGACACTATAGATATAAAAGACCAAGCATAAAGGATGTCACGTTTGAGTTACTTTTACCTTACGTCAACAGACAATTAGGTCCACATCGTATCCGTATAAAACTTTACTTTGTTCCATTGAGGGGTTTACATACGTTATTAGAAGAAGCCACAGCTAGTCTATACTTGGGTTTTTCAACACCTGAATATAGACTGAACTCTATGATTATGGATGTTGCCAATCACAGACTCTTTAAACCGTCACGGGTCATGGATGATATTCCTTCCAAATCATGCCGCCAGTTCCTTAAGCTCAAATTTACAAACAAAGGAATAGATGCCGTCAACATAAGCAACATCCTTCGTCATAAAAAGTTCAGTCGTGTATTCCAACTTATTTCAAGTTCAAGTCTACATCCTGTATTTCCTACAAATATATTTCTACTATTGCATTCAAACTTTTTAATCATAAACAAACTTTGCAGTACCTAGATATAGACCATCTTATACTGAATCCACCTACGTGTTCTTGTTCTTCATCTTCTTTCAACCATAGTCCAGGTGGACATGTCATTACTGGTGATGTTGATATAGTTGAAACTGAGGACCTCAAATAACTTATTCTAAAAGGTCCTAAATACAGAAAACCTCGGTCTTTCAATTGCCGACAGAAATTCATATCTATTATGAATTATCTCGAAGATTATGTCAGACGATGAGCTAAATATGAAAAAGAACTTGATACATTGTCAGAATGGATTAAAAGTATAAGAGGAATATTAAAATCCCGCATTAGACATATTAAAACAAAAGTACGTACCATTTATCCTTCTGTTTTTAGTAAACCAGAAGTGATAAAAGAATTAGATAGGTTACATGAGGAATATGTTTTGGTTCCAGCTGACAAAGCTTGTAACAACATTGTCTTTGTCTGTAAGGCTCATTATTACAACTGTATTTTAAATGAACTTGTCATAAACTCCACTTTTGGTAATCGTACTTATACTCCAACTGCCCTTTCAAAAGATGAAATTCTTCAAAACCATGCTTCAGTTTTAGGCACATTTAGTATCCCAGTCAATGGATCGGATGAAGATGAGTTACCGTATCTATACTGAATTCCTAAACTACATAAAACCCCTTACAAACATAGATCGTTGGATCCAGTAAGTACTCTACCAAGCCCCCATCTTTGCTTCTCACGAGAATATTAACAGCTCTGAAGGTGAAACTTCAAACTTACTGTGCGACTACATATGCCAGAAGTGGTGTAAATCAAATGTGGATTCTAAAACATTCTAAAGAACTTTTAGTAAACTTGAAATCGCAAAACTTTTCTCAGATCAACAACATCATAACTTTTGACTTTTCAACACTTTACACGACCATTCCTCACAATAAATTAAATACTAGACTTTTTGACATCATAGACAGTTGCTTCTTCGACAAAAATGGAAAATGGAAATATTTATATCTAGTGATCAGTCATCCAAAAAAAAAACAATACTGTTAAATCCACTCTGATTCCAAGCACAAGTATTCTGAAGTTGAAGTTGAAATAAAAAATATGCTACAGTTCCTCATTTACAATATCTTCGTGGTCTTTGGTGATCAGGTCTTCCAACAGTCTGTTGGAATTGCCATGGGCACGAATTGTGCTCCTTTGCTAGCTGACCTGTTTTTATATTCATATGAAGCAGAATTTATTCAGAAACTTCTACGCGAGAATAAAAAATCTCTTGCTGTGACATTTAGATATATTGACTACGTTTTATTTATCTATTAATAATAACTTTCATTCATATGTCGATTCGATATATCCTTGCGAGCTAGAAATAAAAAACACCACAGAGTCGTCCAATTCTCCTTCATACTTACATATTTTATTGAAAGTAGACATTAACGGCAAACTAACAACTCAACTTTATGGCAAACGGGATGATTTCAGCTTCTCCGTCGTCAACTTCCCATATTTATGTAACAATATTCCATTATCACTTGCATATGGCGTTTTTATCTCTCAACTGATTCGATACGCAAGAGCTTGTGCTAGTGGTAGTGGTAGACATGTAATACACGGATACTGCAAATGCCACAGGGGCTGGATATGCGTCTAGTACAGGGGAAGTCGAAGACTCTGCTTCTGCCGCTGGCTAATCTACTTGTAGGTGAAAGGAAAGTCGAGTGCGTCAGTCTTTCTTGCCAGTACAAAGCCTCTACCAGTCCAAGACTTTTACAGTGCCTCCAAGCGGCAGCACACGGTAAACTAGGGTCTAGCATCCTAGGCTAAATTGTAAAGGATCTCGGAGTAGCAAGGACCCTAGAGGTGCAGTGTGTAGGCCCACCGGCGTGTGGATATGCCCTAGCACTCACCAACCTTGCCCCAGCTATGGGTAAAATAGCCCCACTGCCTTGTGGGTGGCTTGGGAAAGTCAAAGGCTATGGAAGTAAATCCAGACAGAAAATCCGGGTAGATGAAGCTCGAAAGTAGTGGGAACTGCAATCGTCTATGGAAAGGACAACCCTTAAAGTAAACCCGGCCCAACAGTGCGGAGGTTTGGCGTGGTGTTAACTGCTCCACCCTGTAAAAACGTTCTTGATACGGAAACTGAAAACCAGAACCAAACTCAACATCAGGACAATAATGGTAATCTCCCATCTGGAAACCAGACTGGACAAATGTATGCTCACAGCACGACTAGACCATCATTATTGCATCCAAAGCAATCTTGTTACATTGGGGCATGGAACATGCGGACAATGTACGAGACGGGCAAAGCTGCACAGATAGAAAGAGAGATGAATAGATATAACATTCAAATTCTGGGAGTTAGTGAAATCAGATGGACAGGAAACGGAATAATAACAACTAACTCTCGCAATACCATCATATACTCAGGAAGAGAGGATAACAACCACAGAGAAGGGGTAGCCATCATCATGACACCAACAGCAAAGAAAAGCATGATAGAATGCAAACCAATTAATGAACGGTTAATGACAGCAAGATTTAATGGTAATTACGTCAAAACATCAATTATAGTCTGCTATGCTCCAACAAATGATGCAGAGGAAGAACAGAAAGACACCTTCCACCAACAACTACAGAAGGCAATAGATAAAGTACCAACACATGACGTACTCCTGATAATCGGAGACATGAATGCCAAAGTTGGAAGTTCAAATGAAGGACGTGAGAAATCAATGGGAAAACATGGATGTGGGACTATAAACAACAATGGTGAAAGATTGGTTGACATCTGTGAGTTGAACAACTGTGTGATAGGTGGCACTATATTCCCACACAAAGAAATACATAAGAAAACATGGATATCTCCAAATGGTAGGGACAGTAACCAAATTGACCACATCATAATAAACGGAAAATGGAGGCACTCGTTAGAAAATGTCATCGTTCGACGGGGTGCAGATGTAGGCAGTGACCATCACTTATTGTTAGCAAAAATCAAAATCCACCACAAGAATAAAGTACCATACAACAAGACTGAGAGATCCAGGTATACAGAAAAAGTTCTCTTTGACACTGAGAAATAGATTTCAGGCACTTGGAGATATAGGAGAAGGTTTGGAAAACAACTGGAATGCGTTTCGAGACAGTATCATACAGACCAGTGCAGATGTGCTGGGCACTAAGACAAGATCAAACAAAGACTGGATACAACTGGATACATGGAAGCTGATTGACAAGAGAAGACTTCTTAAACAGAAAAAGCAGAATGCAAGATCAGAACGAGTAACAGCTAAATACAGTAAAGAATACTCTGAATGCAATAAAGAGACCAAAAGAAAGTTAAGGAAAGATAAAAGGGAATATTTTGAAGCAAAAGCAAGCGAGGCAGAAGAGGCAGAAAAAAGGTCAACAAGGAGAAATTTTCAAAATCACAAGAGAATTGTCTGGGAAATATAACAGCGGAAGCTCCATCATAAAAGATAAAAATGGAAATAAGATAACCTTAGATGAAAAACAACTAGAGAGATGGGTAGAACACTTTAGCGAGGTTCTCAATAGACCAATGCCCTCAGCCTTCCCAGACATAGACGAAGCTATTGGTGATACAGTAGAAATATTCGAACCATTCGAAACATTCGAAGCAAATCTTGAACCACCAACCAAAGATGACATATTAAAAGCAATAAAAAGTCTGAAGAACAACAAGGCATCAGGTATCGACAACATCAGTGCAAAATGCTAAAAGCAGATCCGAAACCAATAGCTAATAAACTTTACGAACTTTTTAATAAGATATGGGCCAACGAAGTACTACCTGCGGACTGGTTAAGGGGTCTTATTGTAAAGCTTCCAAAGAAAGGGGATAAAACAGAATGTACAAACTGGCGTGGTGTTACCTTGTTGTCTGTGCAAAATATTCTGCAAAATCATCTATATGAGACTCAGTGATGCCATCATGAAGAAAGAACAGGCTGGATTTCGACCAGGTGTAGGCTGTATCGACCATATATTTACATTAAGAAATATCATAGAACAGTGTATTGAATGGAACAGAAAAGTACACATAAATTTCATTGACTTTGAAAAGGCTTTTGACAGCATACACAGAGAGAGCCTTTGGAAGATACTCAAAATGTATGGATGCCCAGAAAAATTCTTTAACATCATCAAAAGTTTTTACAGAAACTTTTCATGCAGTGTCATACATAACAACATACTGACAAACTGGTTTAAAATAACAAGTGGAGTACGCCAGGGATGCATTATGTCACCTATGCTTTTCTTAATTGCAATCGATTGGGTTATGAGAAGAACTGTTGGGAACAAACGCAGATGAATAATATGGACACTGGCATCTATGCTAGAAGACATAGATTTTGCTGACGACATCGCATTAATATCATCTACTGCTAACCATCTTCAAAAGAAAACAAACGAACTGAATATAAATGCTAACAAGATCGGCCTTAAAATAAACAAGAAGAAAACAAAGACCATGCAGTTTGTTCCTGCACCACCACAAATAAAATTAAAAAATGAGAACTTGGAAGAAGTAAATGAGTTTACATACCTTGGAAGCACAATTAGCAAAAACAACGCAACAGAAAAAGACATCACCAGCAGATTACAAAAGGCAAAAGCTTCATTTCACCAAATATGGAGGACTAGTAACATCAGCGAAAAGACAAAGATCAGACTATACCAGGGCAATGTCCTCTCAGTCTTACTGTATGGTGCAGAATGTTGGAGACTAACGCAAAAAGATAATCAAAGGCTGTCCGGATTCCACACAAAATGTCTAAGGAAAATATGCAAGATCTACTGGCCCAGGAAAATATCAAACAAAGATCTATGTAAAAGAACAGGGCAGAAAGATCTAATCACAATGATTAAACAAAGACAGTTTAGATGGCTTGGTCATGTCATCAGAAAAGGAAACGAATCCATCACAAAAACAGCACTTAAATGGACTCCAGCAGAAGGAAAGAGAAGCAGAGGAAGACCTAGAGAGACATGGAGAAGGACTATAGAAAGTGATATAAAGCAGATGGGGAAAATCTGGAAGGAAATAGAAAAGATGGCTATGGATAGAAACAAATGGAGGGATCTGGTATCAGCCTTATGTGCCACTAGGCACGAAGAGGATAGGTAGGTATTCCATTATCATCTGCATATGGTGTTTATATCTCTCAACTGATTCGATACGCAAGAGTTTGTTCTGCGTACGGTCAGATTTTAAATCGAGGCAAGCTACTGACAAACACGTTGAAGTTACAGGGATTTTAACAGTCTCGTATAAAATCAGCATTTCGCAAATTCTACGGTCGTTATAACGATTTAGTTTGCCAATACAACCTATCATTGGGTCAAATGCTGTCTGACATGTTTCATACCGATTGTAAGACCGTTCGTGGCACACTGATTTTGACTACGGGTATCTCCGTTTACCTGATCAAGATATAGGGCTCACGACGGGTGTGACCGGTCGACAGGGGATGCTTACTTCTCCTAGGCACCTGATCCCATCTCTGGTGTGTCCAGGGGTCCGTGTTTGCCCAACTATCTATTCTGTATTGCTTATGGGATTTATAAGATTGATCACTGTTTGTTATATTCACCTTTCATGATCATGCCTTACATATGGCTTCAATAACCCCTTCCTTCGTTTCTGTACTCGCAGAGAACACATTCATTAAGAAATTTGTGAATTGGTTTAACTATAGAATCCTTGATGACAGTTTCCTTGTTTTTGGGAGAAAAATCCCAAGAAACAAACTGTACAATGAAAAAGTGAAAATAACGATTGATTTTTAACGTTCCACTCGAGAATTTTTCACTCATACGGAAACGTCACCATTGCCGGTGAAGGGCTGCAAAATTTAGGCCTAAGCTCGGCGCTTTTGAGCGGGGAGGGATCTTTATCGTGCCACACCTGCAGTGACACAGGGACTCTGATTTTGCGGTCTCATTCGAAGGACCGCCCCATTTAGTCGCCTTTTACGACAAGTAAGGGGTACTGAGGACCTATTCTGACTCGGATCCTCACAGGAATGAAAATAACGAACAGTGATCAACCTCATAAATCCTATAAACAATACAAAATTAAGGGTAGGACAAACACCAGAGGTGGAATCAAGTGCCCAGAAGAAGAAAGCATTCCCTGTTGATCGGTCACCTCCGCCGAGAGTCAATTATCTTGGTCAGGTAAAAGGAGTAATCCATAGTTAAAATCAGTGTTTAAAGTTTAACAATTGGTATGAAACACGTCAGACAGCATTCGAGATGATAACAGGTTGTATTTGTAAATTAGATCATTATAACTTCCATAGAATTAGCAAAATACGAAAACGATTGAAACCCCCATAGCATCAATCTGTTTATCAGTAGTATTGCTAGTAGATAAAACATCGTCGATACATAATAAAATCGAGCTGAAGGCCACATAAAGAAATTTCTTTCTTCTAATGTAGAAGATTTTGAATAATTCTGCCTCGTAAGAATACAAAAAACAGGTCAGCTAACAAAGGAGCACAATTCGTGTCCATAGGGATTCCAACAGACTATTTTGGAAGACTCAATCCCCAAAGACCACGTAGATAATGTCAATGAAGAACTTCAGCATCTTTTTAATATCAACTTCAAAGTATATGCATTTGCGCGTAGAAGTGGTGGTTTACAAAGTAATGTTTGGATGACTGGTCACAAGATTGAACATTCCATGTATCATTTTATTGAAGAAGTGATGTCAAAACGCCAAGAAATGGTCGTGTAAAGTCATACGTTTTGTTGCTGTTGCCTTAGGAAAAGTTTTCCGATTTCAAATATACTAAAATGCTTTGGAATTTTTTTTAGAATCCGCATATGATTTACGCCCCTTCTCGGATATATTGTGGTACAATATCACTGTAGATTCTTCTTTACAGTCAGTGGCGTAGCTAGGTTTGAAATATTTGTAAGCAGGGGTCCTGGGCGGCAGCCCCCAGAAGCTGAGGACATTTTTCGTAAAACATATGTAATAAAAATTTAACGAAAATATTTGTAAGCACGTGCATACAGTGCTAAGTGTAGCTACGCCCCTGACAGCAGTTGATATTTTTGCGAGGAGCAAAGACAAGGGCTTAGTGGAACATTTACTGGATTCTACAATGTATCTTTGTTGTAAATTTTTTCTAGTTTGTTAGCTGTAACGAAGTATTTCAGGAGAAAATATCATTCTGAGTGAGTTAGCACTGATTAAAAGCAATAGAATGGAAATCTCATTATATTGCATACTAAACAGTACTGTATATTTTTATGTTTAGTAATACTGTGTATAGTACTGTATATTTTTATGTTTAGTAATACTGTGTATAGTACTGTATATTTTTATGTTTAGTAATACTGTGTATAGTACTGTATATTTTTATGTTTAGTAATACTGTGTATAGCACTGTATATTTTTATGTTTAGTAATACTGTGTATAGCACTGTATATTGTTATGTTTAGTAATACTGTGTATAGTACTGTATATTTTTATGTTTAGTAATACTGTGTATAGTACTGTATATTTTTATGTTTAGTAATACTGTGTATAGTACTGTATATTTTTATGTTTAATAATACTGTGTATAGTACTGTATATTGTTATGTTTAATAATACTGTGTATAGTACTGTATATTTTTATGTTTAGTAATACTGTGTATAGTACTGTATATGTTTAGTGATACTGTGTATAGTACTGTATATTTTTATGTTTAGTAATACTGTGTATAGTACTGTATATTTTTATGTTTAGTAATACTGTGTATAGTACTGTATATTTTTATGTTTAGTAATACTGTGTATAGTACTGTATATTTTTATGTTTAGTAATACTGTGTACAGTACTGTATATTTTTATGTTTAGTAATACTGTGTATAGTACTGTATATTTTTATGTTTAGTAATACTGTGTATAGTACTGTATATTTTTATGTTTAGTAATACTGTGTACAGTACTGTATATTTTTATGTTTAGTAATACTGTGTATAGTACTGTATATTTTTATGTTTAGTAATACTGTGTATAGTACTGTATATTTCGATGTTTAGTAATACTGTGTATAAAACACTGTAACCTTCCATGCTTTGAAGTGTTGTGTTTTGGTTTCAGGACCACAGTTGACCCGGAGGTCGAGAAACTCATAAACATCAACAAATACTAGAAGCTAAGATATGTCTGACCTAACTATTTTGATCTAAAACACTGTAGACTTAGTTTTTTCGCGTGGTACAAATTTACACTAAGTCCGCTATTATAGGAAATCGGTGCAATTTTCGCTTACTTTAAGTTCATTTTTATGCCCCCGTGATCGGAGGTTCGGGGGCATATAGTTCTTTGTATGACCGTGTGTTAGTCTGTTTGTCCTTAAAAACTTTAACGTTGACCATATCTTTTGAATAGATGGTGATACGTCTTTCACATTTCACATGAGTATTCCTTGTGACATACCTTTCTTTTAGCATCAAAAGTGTTTACCTTTTGACTAAGACCCATTTTCGAAAAACATTGACCTAGTCCATAACTTTTGAATAGTTAGTGATAGGGTTTTCATATTTCACATTTATATAACTTGTGTCAATACCTTTCTTTGGGTACCAGGGATCTTGTTTTTCATTGAAAAAAAATCATACTACACGTAGCATATTGACGACTGTTCAGACACTGAATTCGAATTTTGTCTACATTCTGACAACGAGTCAAAAATATATCTATACTGCCAAGCAATCATGATGTATATAAGTCTAAAATACAAATTCATTTCATTCAAGACTGCACATACGCCTGTCTACTTAAATATACTACTCGTGTTTTCATATAAAAGTCCACTACTTACAATATATATACAAGTATTTTAAGTACAAACAATCGGTGTACAAAAACAATACATCCCATAGTCCAGGAAAAGTCAAAATTACTTATACGTCAATGGAGCTGAGACGGTTTTAGACTTTTAAATAAAAAACATCTCGTTGTCCATATATTCCTCCCTATAGCTTTTAGTATATTTTATTTCATAAATCGCCCTAACACTTATTTCTGTCTCTAATTCCCCGTATGTAACTTTAGATTGACTATTGTCATCACTACCCAAGTCAATATCATTTGATGAGACCAAACAGAGTGTGTCAAAATCATAATACCATTTCCCTGCTCTTTATTACCATTTTAACAGTTTAGGTTTTTTTTTGTGCATTATTATTTAAGAGGTCAAGCACGTTTCCTTCATGCCTCTTGTACTCACGCTTAAGATTTCTTCATGTATGTTTGTAGATGCTTTTATCTTCACATCTCTTCCGAATATTAATTGTTGCTTTTAATTTTTCTTCTTTTTACGATAGATGTAAATATATATTGTATAATTCTTTACATTCCTTTAATAAGAAACTTTGGTTTTTCGTCGACATGTTTGTATTTTGGACCATTTACTTTGTGCATCAAATACCGGTTTATAAAAACCAACAACATGTCACTTCCCTGTCGTTTTCAACACACCACACGAGAATAATTTATACGGTACATTAATTAAACGGTAAATAAACACAACATCAAGTAAGAGATTAAAGCATAAAAAATTACTACTTAGAATCTATGAATAATGTTTATCACTTCACTTATTCTAAGCGTCTGGGAATGTCGGTGCTTTTTTTTTTTTAATCCTAAAAACAAAAATGTCTGGTTTCATTCATGTCTGCATACAAATCCGCGGAATTTCGAACGTCGCGAATAAAATGGAATTCTTCAATCCGCAGAATTGTGACTCCTGTCTATAGTATGTAGAACAGGAAAAAAATCAGGTACCTAAAATATTAGTATTTGGTAATCGATCTCGATCAACTTTCACCATATTCAGGTTTAAGGGGGGGGGGGGGGGGGGGGGGTCGTCGTGATGAAAACTATTTGAATTTAGTTTTTTGTCAGACATTGAACTTTTGATCTTGCCGCTTATTGTCTAATTGCATGAAAAAAAATGAATGGCAGAAAGTGCTTTTCCGTGATCCGTTGTTTGTGCGTATATTGAGAAAGATTTCATCATGGGGCAAATCCACACACGGATCTAAAGAGGGTTGGGTGCGGGTTGGGGGGGGGGGGGGGGTCCGAGTCCCCTGAAATTTGCAAAGTATACCATTAACCATCATGATGTATGAAAAATAAAATTGAGTTATTACATTTGTGCCTTTTAAGTAACTAAGACAAAACAAAATCACAAAATTTATCATGATATAATTATGTACAAAGTGTCCTCGAAAGGTACAGTGTGTATCCTGGAACGATGTGTTTGATATCCTTCTTTCATTTACTATGTACATACATGTAATTACCAGTGACTGATGCAACAGTTTTAATCATATTCGATATTTAACCAAAGGTCAGGATCCGACGTATTGATATGTACGCCTTTCACTGTTTTGTCAATAACAAACTTCTGGACAATGTATCCCTTTGACTGACGGCATCATATGTTGCTGCATTGACTTTGGTAGAATTTGGAATGTCATCACTTCGTTCATCATTAGAAATTGACCGAAATGTAACTAAACAATCACTTATCAAACAGGGAAACCGAATATTATTTCAATCAGGCGACTAGGAGAGAGAGAGAGAGAGAGAGAGAGAGAGAGAGAGACTCGCCCATGTCACGTTCACCATTATTTTACATGCAAAGACCGTTATATACTTAACGCAAAATTATTCTGATTGGCTGGTTGCACCCACCCCGCGCTTTTTTTTTTTAAAGTTAAAAACAGTAGAAATGTAAGTTTGAATAGATATACAGAAGGATTCCACACGATTTATGATTTTGAGCTTTGGATTAAAACACACTTCTCACAATTTTTTGTTGTTTTTATTTAAGAGGGTTGGTTATTTTATTTCTTGACAACCCATTGGGAAAATACTGAATCCGCGCACGAAATCTGTGCATTTCCATTCAAGATATTTATCCCCAATAGTAAAATATCTATATCCTTATATCCCATATAGAATAATGCCAGCGTAAGAAATTATACCATGACTTAGCAGAGGTTATTTAATGACTACCTAGCTGCAGATTTTACAGTATTTTACCCGGAGAACCACAGATTTGCAGTTAATGGGGAACATAATGTTTATTCTCAGTTAATTTATTATGCCCCTGTTACCACTATAGTAAAGAGATCCATGAATAAATCCTGATAGTCATGATAAACTAAACTGTGCATATGGTTTCAAAACACCCCCTCCCTGTTTCTGAACGTTCTAGCATGTAATTAACACACAATGAAATAAATATGCTGCACATGTACATGTTGTGACTCCAAGCGTTTGTACCTTGGTCAATGGCGTGTCTTATAATAGACTGAACTTCAGCCGCTTTTCCTTGACTGCTCTGAGCATTGCAATCCGAGACTCTCACGGAATCCTTCAACGCTACTACATTGAAGTTTATTTTTACCCCACCAAAGACGGCAGTTGCGGTCTGCGCAGACTCGGGAACCTGTCTGTCTGATCCATACACCTGCAATTAGTAAAGGTGTAAGAAACTTAATTTCCCTTAAGATCAAGACAAATTCAAACAGATGCAGCATCTTTTTCAGTACATAGGTTACAGATGTAATTTTTTGGCATTTCCGTCTTTTTCACCATTACGAAATCCCGTCTAAGATATTGATACCGAAGTTACTTAAAGGGGCATGGGCACGATTTGAATGAAAATTTTCAAATTTCATGTTTCCATTTTTATACCCCCCCCCCGAACGAAGTTCAGGGGGATATATAGGAATCACTCTGTCTGCCTGTCTGTCCATCCGTCTGTCTGTCTGCAGATTCGTGTCCTGGCCATAACTTCTTTGTTCTTTGACATAGGCATACCATATTTGGCACACAGGTGGATCACCATGAGACGATGTGTCAAGTACCTTCATGACCTCTATATGACCTTGACCTCAAGGTCTAAATTAAAGTTTTTTTTTAAATGGATTCGTGTCCGGGCTATAACTTCTTTGTTCTTTGACATAGGCATACCATATTTGGCACACAGGTGGATCACCATGAGACGATGTGTCAAGTACCTTTATGACCTCCATATGACCTTGACCCTTGATCTCAAGGTCAAAATTAAAGGTTTTTACAATGGATTCGTGTCCGGGCCATAACTTCTTTGTTCTTTGACACAGGCATACCATATTTGACACATAAGTGTATCACCATGATACGATGTGTCGGGTACCTTCATGACCTCTATATGACCTTGAACCTTTACCTCAAGGTCAAAATTGATTATAGGGTTTTGACATAGTCATACCATAAGACATGGGTGTATCACCATGATACTATGTGTCATGTACATTCATGACCTCTTTATGACCTTAACCTTTGATCTCAAGGTCAAAATTATAGGTTTATACCATGGATTTGTGTTCGGACTATATCTTCCATTTTCTTCTACAAAGGCATACCATATTTTTACACTCAGGAAAGAGGTAATTTATACCTATTAACAACACCCTTTGGGAGATTGGGGTAAGCGGGGGGGGGGGGGGTATTCTTCGTGAGCATTGCTCACAGTACCTCTTGTTAATGTTTAGAATGCTTAGATAAGGTATCTGTAATGGTCAGTAAAAATTTGAAAGTCGGCACATGCAAGATACAGAGCTCACAATCTTTGTAAAGTAAACAACGTTCATTGCCATGCGTTTGTTTACATAGGTTAAATATACTAGTAAAAGTTTCTTTTGAAGCAGATCTTTCAAATTACAAGTTAATTCTGAACACAACTAAACAGCTTCTAGTGTTTGTCACATCTCATGTTGTTTTAAACATGATATTTCCTATTGACAATCTATATGTAAACAAAAACATGGCACGAGCCATGTTTACGTAACAAGGAATCGTGGGTGCTGTATCTCATTTGTAACTCAAGAATTTATATTCAAATTTTGGTTGATGATTAGAAATACTTTAGTTAAACATTGTAAACAATAACAATAAAAATGGAAAAATGGAATTTGAAAATTTTCAGCTGAAATCGTGCTCATACCCCTTTAAGAAATAACACGCTTCACGAAAAGCATACCGGGGTGCGGCGTTGCATTTCATACTCTTTGATATTTTAAAAAGATTACTTCTATTTTTCGAATCAATTCTGTCGGAATTCCCTACCGTTAAAACGCGTTTATGAGGAAATAGCTATTATCACAATTTGTACAGATATCAAAGGCAAAAACATGGGAAATATAAATGTTGCAAAGTGTTTGAAATATTTGACCTAAGAAAATAAATTAAAAACTTTACATTGGAAAAACGAAAGAAATGAGAACTTTACTTTGGACAAAGCTACATGTGGGAATTTTTCGAACTCCAGAACGGTTTCCTCCCCTGGGTTTCCTTGCTTCTGGCCTTTGTAAATTCTAGCAGCATTGATGGTTGACAATCCCATCCCGTCACCGACAAACACGATCACATTTTTGGCAAATCCTGTATTTGGTTGTATTTTCAAAGCATTTTTGAGGGTGTCTTTTGCAATGGTGTTCCAGTCAGTGCACGTGATCCCTAGAAATGTACAGAACATTAATTACGAAATATATTCATTCATTCAATCGTGTCAGACTCCATGACCACAAAATGAAAACAGACATTAGGCCTAGTGAAAATTTCAAATTGATTTATAAAATATTGATATAAGCTGCTAAAATTCGTTTTGAGATTAAATTTGAAATATGATTCAACATATCAATGATTGTGTGTGTGTCAACTGGTCGGTTATTGTATAGTAGCGTTTCCTCATTAGTAGCTATACCCACGAGTGATGAAGAGGGAAATAAAGCGTGATCATCCATGGGTACACGACTATGTCAATAACTTCTATCACATGCGATGAATGGTCATATGTTATAATTATATTCCTCCGCTATCCTAACGATGGAAATTTGATATTCATGAGTAATTTGAATATTAACATCAGCTGCTTCATTTAAATACTCACTCTTGAAACGGTTTAATATTTTTGCATTTACTGTGTAAAAATGAAAGCTGCCATATGACCCGTGTAAGACAAATTCCAGCATATACGACTCTCAGCACCCTGGATACAGGCAAAATTTCTTCTAAATGCATGAAATCTGATCTTGCTGAGAATGTTTGTTAAAAATACACATGTATAGGACCTGATTCAAGGACCTGCAATTGAATGTCAGTTGTCGAGTTACAGAGTTCACAATTCTTTGTTATGTAAACAAGGCTCGTGTCATGTTTTTGTTTATATAGGTTAAATATTTACTTATAAAGGTTTCCTGTAAAGCAGAATTTTAAATTTACATGTTAATTCTGAACACAATTAAACAGTTTTTAGTGTTTGTCACATCTCATTTTGTTTTAAACATGATATTTTCTATAAGCAATTTTGTTACTAAGCAATCTTTATGTAAACAAAACATGACACGGGCCTTGTTTACATAACAAAGAATTGTGAGTACTATATCTCACTTCGAACCCAACAACTAACATTCAAATTTTTGCTGACCATTATAGATACCTTAGTTAAGCATATTGTAAGCATGATTTACTCGTAGTTGTGTTATTCTGCCAAATATATACATGTATATAGCATATCCATAGACTGTAGGATATCGCATGTGACTCTTCACCTAAGTTTCAACTCGAGGATAAATCTTGCGACCTTGCTCAGCTTTATCTGCAGCCTCTTGTGTAAGGATTTTATGAGACTTGACCTTTACTTAATATTGAATCAACCTCTGTTTCTGTATAAGAATACCAGTCTGCTGTTGACCTTGTTTATCTACGATATAGTCGATAGTAACACCTAAGTAGCTGACCTTTTCCTTATAACAGACATTTATTTCTGGCAACAAAATAATATATATTATATTATATTACTGATACATGACACATGTATTTGAATTATAAATATGAAAATTCAAATAAGTACATGCAGATATAGTACTATACGGTTATTGATTGGGCAGATATAGTACTATACGGTTATTGACTGGGCAGATATAGTACTATACGGTTATTGACTGGGCAGATATAGTACTATACGGTTATTGACTGGGTTCGAAGACACTAGTTTTGTTTGACCCAAGGACTGAGCTGTTGCCCGAAGCTGAAAGACCTTTGCCCGAAGCCTTCAGCTGCGGGCAACAGTTCAGCTCGAGGGTCAAACTAAACACTATAGTACAACTAAACTAAACAGCTGTTGTCTTCGAACCCAGTCAAAACTGTTTTGTTCTACCCACAGGGGCTAAGCCCGTTTTGGGCCCGAACTCTGTGATACCATAAATATAGAAAGGGGTCTAACTCTGACACAGATAAAAAACTAACCACTCGCTTCAAATGCCTAAAAAATCTTAAACTAGGTAAGCTATGCGTAGTTTGTCGTTTTCCTTGCATAGATTAATGTTTTAACTACTTGCATGCCAAATCTCAAGTCACTGGTTCTTAAAATAACAAAGATATACGTCATCGTTCTCTCGATTTCACTTATTTATTTTTACTAGGACATCACGGAGTCGTTTTTCGCCTATGACAGCAGCGAAATTCAGACTAGTATGGAAGATTTCGGACCTGTCAATTAAAATTTCACATCAATTATACGTTACTTACTTCCTCATATTTTAATAATGTTCTTCGTGTAGACGTTACACGACTTATTTTTCCTCAGCCGCATAAACTGTTGACAAGAGCTGCCGTTTTAATGAACGCACTAAATACCCGATACACTTAAAGTCTCAAATACCTTAAAACTGATCAAAACATTATTCTTGTGATATTGCACTTAGAGAAGAAAATTGAACATTATTTCTTTGCTTTTTAAATTTTTTGTTTTTGTTTATTCTATTTCATTTAGATTATTATCACCCATTTTCCCCTTCTTTAAAGTTTTAGACATTTCGGGTATTTAGTGTATTCATTAAAATGGCAGATCTTGTCAACAGTTGATGCTGCTGAGGAAAAATAAGTCGTGTAACGTCTACACGAAGAACATTATTAAAATATGAGGAAGTAAGTAGCGTATAATTGATGTGAAATTTTAATTGACAGGTCCGAAATCTTCCATACTAGTCTGAATTTCGCTGCTGTCATAGGCGAAAAACGACTCCGTGACCTGGATCGGTAATGTCCTAGTGAAAATAAACAAGTGAAATCGAGAGAACGATGACGTATATCTTTGTTATTTTAAGAACCAGTGACTTGAGATTTGGCATGCAAGTAGTTAAAACATTAATCTATGCAAGGAAAACGACAAACTACGCATAGCTTACCTAGTTTAAGATTTTTTAGGCATTTGAAGCGAGTGGTTAGTTTTTTTTATCTGTGTCAGAGTTAGACCCCTTTCTATATTTATGGTATCACAGAGTTCGGGCCTAAAACGGGCTTAGCCCCTGTGGTTCTACCCTTACATCACATGAGTAAATGCAGTGAATTTTTTAAAATTAATTTTATTCAACAGTAACAGCTTTAATTTCACAACAGTAAACAAAAACAACAATAACACATTTATCATTTTTCAACATTTAACACCTCTGAACTCTCTGAATTGCAACTCTTTGAAATGTGCATTTGCTATTCAATTCAAACTTTCAAAACTTTAAACACTTTTAACAAAACTGTCAAAAGACGAAACTACCAAATACATATGTGTAAGCATGAGTTAACAATTGTTTATCGTTATGTTGCAACCATAGAATGAAAACCCGGACTTGGTTGAATTCAGTTGCGGAATATTTCCGGGTTATCCAATATATCCGGGTTATCCAATATGACAGCAAGCTCTAAGTCGTCAACATCTACAATATCGTTTGCTTCTAGAACACCAACTGTATTACATATATTGCTAAGGGCGACTCCTGTGGGGGGTGGGGGGGGGGTCATTCTACATTCGTCTCATAAATTGTCGATGAACATTGTTTATCAGAAACAGGTTCAGGCGTTTTGAAAGAAGATGCAAGCGTTAGACATATCTCGTTTCTTAGCATCACTCAACAATGCTTCATTCTAGTCTCCGCGACTCTGTATCTGTATCATACTCAAAAAGAACTCAC